>NC_061830.1:15616457-15618957 GCF_019202785.1 Penaeus chinensis
GATCTTTCGTTGATGAGCCTGCTAATCCTATTGTGCAGGTGAGTCATCTCAGCTCTGTGGAAAGAGAGATGGATATATTTTTAGAAAAGACCTTCCTGATCTTGAAAACAACAAAACCATAGCTTAAAACTAAGAAAGGATTGTATTTAAAACATTTATCTGCAGATATACCAAAGCTTTAGCGATCGGAGTGCCTGTGGTTGTATAGACGGTGAAGAGAGTGACAATACTACTCATGAACATAACGTTACCACCGTTATTCAGTATTTTACTTCCAAGTGAGTTCCATATTTTGTGTTTTATGCGAGTTCGTTAACATATACAATTCCTTAATGCCTATCAGTTAATCGACTGATCTATATTGATCATATCTATGCATTTCTGCCCCCCTCTGTCTCACTTTCAGTCTTTCTAACTCTTCATCTGCATACTTAGTCATCTCAGCTCTGTGGGAAGAGAGATGGATATATTTTTAGTAAAGACCTTCCTGATCTTGAAAACAATAAATCTATAGTTTGAATTTAATAGATATATGTATGTATATATATTTATTACATATATATATGTGTATATGTAACACACACACACATATATATGTATATATATAGACACGCACACAGATATATATGTACATATATGTATATATATATATATATATATATATATATATATATATATATATATATATCGTGTTGATAATATGGCAGAAAAAAACACTATGAACAAACTGTATATATGTGTATATATGTATATACATATATATATATATATATATATGTTTGTGTGTGTGTGTGTGTGCGTGTGTGTGTACATATATATATTTATATATATATAAATATATATATATATTAATATGCATATATATAAATATATATATACATATGTATATGTATATATATGTACACATACACTCACACACATATATATATGTATACACATATATATACATATTAATGCATATATATATGTGTATATATATATATAAACATTTATACATACACATACACACACACAAATATATATATATGTTTATATATGCATATATATGTATGTATATGTATATTCACA
The DNA here is from genome assembly GCF_019202785.1 of Penaeus chinensis. Classification (NCBI taxonomy): domain Eukaryota; kingdom Metazoa; phylum Arthropoda; class Malacostraca; order Decapoda; family Penaeidae; genus Penaeus; species Penaeus chinensis. The sequence goes on from NC_061830.1 coordinate 15,617,526, forward strand.
CACATATTCATACATACATACAATATATAAACACACACATACACACACAAATACACACATACACAAACATACACGCACGCACGCATGCACCCTCGCGCGCGCATACGCACGCACATATACACATTGCAGTGCGTGTTATTGCATCTTTTCACAATAGTTTACATTCAGATGTTAATTTATTCCATATGTACTTTTCCCTAAAACGCAGTCGTAACTTGAATAAGGTTATGTTAAGTGTTTCTTATTAAGTTCGTTGTTTTCGCCAGATCCAACTATAGCTTAGAGGAGATCGACTTAGAGCCAGTGACAGAGTACATCGAAATGTTAGAGGCTGTACCCGCACACCAACGTACGGTTGCAGAGCTGACAGTTGTAAAGGAATCCGAAGGAGAGGATTGTGTAAGTGGAGAAGCTTTACTTTTATACTTTCGTTACATTTCTTAACAAATTCTGCCCCTAGATCTTTATGAATTCTCGATTTGTGAAAAAAAATCAATGTAAGAAATGCAATATACGTTAAAACTACGTATGCTGTTATACGTCTTCGGCTGTATATTAGAGAGAGAAAAAAAGCATCGAAATGGAAATATATATGCATGCATTGGATCACCTAAATATATTTTTTTTAGCGACATTAGAAATGAAAAAAAAACAATATCTTTCATCTACTTTTGCAGGAAACAACAACAGTGCCAACAACCACGGAATCTGAGGCTACGATAGCTTCAACAAGCACTGAGTTCACCACAGCTGCGTCTACCACACCTGAAACCACCTCTCTCACAACACATGAAACGAGTACAGTTTCACAATCTTTAACTCCTGAAATAACTACAATTACAACCCCTGAGCAAACAATATCTACAACTTCTAAAGCAACCCTATCTGCAACTCCTGAAGAAACTACATCCATAACTCCTGAACCAACCTCTTCTGTGACTCCTGAATCAACCACATCTACAGCCGAAGCAACTGCATCTATAACTCCGAAAGAAACTACATCTGCAACTCCTGAACCAACCACAACCATAACTCCTGAAGCAACAACAACAGTAACTCCTGAAACAATCAAGACTACGACAACTGAAACAACAGAATCCATTCCTACAGAAACATCCACCTTTACCACAGTTACTGACGCTCCCGCACCTCCACCCGTTCCAGAGACTGACAAGGGCGAAAGCATCTTACAAGTATCCCAGATAAATGAGGAAGTGGATTGTGACAACACTTCAAATGAGATCATACAGGTAAAATATTTGGCTTATTGTTTCTGTCTACAGTAGCTGTTGATGAAAATTGGCTAATGCACCACTTCGATGTGCGTCTGATTCACTGTTCTCATTTTCCAGAGTGTTGAAATCACAAATGAAGTTGGTAAGGATGATCTTCTGGAGGCACTTCATAGGTAAACGTACAGTTAACTTTTACA
>NC_061830.1:15626457-15628957 GCF_019202785.1 Penaeus chinensis
ACAATGGAATGTGAGGACGAACATCACAATTTCAGCCAGGTAGTTTTATGCCACTAGTACGTAGGCCCTGCTTAATCTTCCTCTGCTGTTGTATGTTTATGTTGTTTCTTATTCCGATTATTCACTTCATACTATTAATTCTGCTGCAGGTTGTTACACCCAGCAGCAGAATATCACTACTGATATCACTACTACGCGTGATATTACTGCGACTACGGCAACTATGTGATACTAACATTATTATTAGTATTATTACTATGCGTATTAGCACTACTATCAACACTGTCTCTACCTATTACTGTTTTGCCACTGTTCATACTCCATATAAAAAGTGTAACAATCATATACAAATACATTGTGGTGAAGGATTGGTGGTATATTTTTCGCTAATCTCTCAAAGATCATCATAGCCATATTTTATTATCAATCCCATAATTCTACCATTATTACTATTATCTTTAATAACCGTACATCCGTTATGTTCCTTTCCATTTGGGATAATGATTAACATAATTGTTTTCACTCTTATTATGAATATTCTTGGAACTTTCTCACCAAAATCATCATTATGTTTGTGTATTTATTAATGTATTAAACTATTATTACAGGAAGTCATTATAGAAAATACGTATTCTAACGAGAGCCTAAAGGATGCGCTTGGCAGGTGAGCTTTATATAATTTCAGGTGTCCTTATATCTAATATATGATAACTTCAGGGTGGGAGGGAGGGAAAGAGTAAGGGAAGTTAAGTGAAAGGGATATATATATATATATATATATATATATATATATATATAGAGAGAGAGAGAGAGAGAGAGAGAGAGAGAGAGAGAGAGAGAGAGACAAAGAGACTGAAAAAAAGAGAAAGGGCCGGACAGAAATATCTGATTAATTGATGAATTTTCTATTGACAGGCTGGAGGCTGGTGAACAAGCTTTTACAGTTCTCGAAACAGTGTTAACCGAAAACAGCTCAAATGATGAAGCTTCCTGGTTCTATGCTGACGATAATAATATTGTGGTTCTTGATAATAAGGTGAGATTTTTTTTCTTAAAGTTTGTCGAAGTTCTCCATTAGGCTGTATATAGTTAATCGAATACAGAATGAGTTTCATATCATGTAAACGAGAGGAGCATGCTCATCTATCTGTGTGTATGTGGGTGTGTTTTTGAAGTGCGTGTGTGTGTGTGTGTATGTATGTGTGTGTGTTTGAGGTGCATGCGTGCGTTCATGCGTGCGTATGTGTGTGTGTTTGTGTGAAAAGACATGTGTACATAGTATGCATGCATGCCAACCTGACCAAAGTATAATAATTACAAACGATTCTTCATTTTCTCATTTGCTTTAGACGTTTCCGGACGACGTGCATTTGGGATGGACGGTCGTGGTGGTTCTCCCGTTCCTGATGCACAACGGCGACTGGAATTTCGTGATTCTTATTAGATTCTACCGTGCTGACCAAGCTAGTCCCATCGTGCAGGTAAGAATGATGTGAAGATTCTCTCCCTCCTTCCCACCCTCCCTCCCTCCCTCCCCCAATCTCTCTCTGATATATATATATATATATATATATATATATATATATATATATATATATTTGTGTATGTGTGTGTGTGTGTGTGTGTGTGTGTGTGAACATAATTATAAATACACACGTGAACACAAATACACATATGTTTGTGTGTTTGAGTGTGTGTGTCTGTATATATGCATATATGTATATATGTATATGCATACACACAAACACACATTTTTTTTCTGTAAATGTAACATTTCTCTTTTGTATAATCTTCGTATATACTACATTGCTTATACACTACAATCTGTAAAGGTTTTCTGGCCTTTTATTGAGTAAGACCATATCACCAACGTCTCTCATAATGCTGTTAAACTTCATTCCTTGATTGTTTTACTGTTACTCACTATTCAGACGTTCGTAGTATATTAAGAAGAGAATGAAAGAATATATGTAGTCTTACCGGACTCCTTTTTGGGTTTTAGGTTACCAGATCTTACTTGCAGTTTGGTTATACGAATCGTCCGTTAATGTTAGGATATTAGAATGCTGATTACTCTTTCTACGGATGTTCTTGTAAGATAATTCCACCCCATTTACTCTTTTATTTTTTTCTTAATTAATAGGGATTACTCCCGCTTGTCGTACAGCTCTTGATACAAAAGGATTCAGGTAAATTTATTGCCCGGAAGTCTGTAATCAAAGCTTTACACCTAGTTTCAACCGTGTAGGTAGACGGACAGAGAAACATATAATTACATACATACATACATATACGGGAAGGAGTGCATAAGCCCAACATGTGCAGGTTGATGTGACGGGTAATTACTGCACCAATTAAGTCATTAAGCAGCGAGGTACAGTCACCTGCTAATACAAACTACGTGACATTTACTAACATTTGTTCAAAGTAATCTATAGTAATATAGTGCACTAATATAATCCTTGTGTCATGTTATTTCCAAAACTCACAGTTGATATTG
>NC_061830.1:15633957-15648957 GCF_019202785.1 Penaeus chinensis
TTACCAACTCACAGAACCTTAGTCTACAAGAGAAGAACAACAGTGTTTCCAACGTCACCAGAACCTGTAGGCACTACAGAGAGAACAACAGCGTTACCAACGTCACTAGAAACTACAAGCTCTACAGAGACAAAAACAGTGTTATCAACATCGCCAGAACCTACAAGTTCAACGGAGAAACCATCAGTGTTACCAACGTCAACCAGAACCATGTGAGCTCTACAGAGAGAACAACAGTGTTACCAACGTCACCAGAACCTACAAGCTCTACAGAGAGAACAACAGTGTTACCAACGTCACCAGAACCTGGAGCTCTACAGAGAGAACACAGGTTACCAACTCACCAGAACCGTAGCTCAAGAGAGAACACAGTGTTACCAACGTCACAGAACCTGTGAACTCTACAGAGAGACCAACAGTGTTATCAACGTCACCAGAACCTACAAGCTCAACAGAGAGAACAACAGTGTTACCAACGTCACCAGAACCTGTGAGCTTTACAGAGAGAAAAACAGTGTTACCAACGTCACCAGATCCTGTGAGCTTTACAGAGAGACCAACAGTGTTACCAACGTCACCAGAACCTTCAGGCTCGGCAGAAAGAACAGTGTTACCAACGTCATCAGAACCTACACGCTCAACAGAGAGAACAACAGTATTACCAACGTCACCAGAACTTACAGGCTCGACAGAGAGAAGAACAGTGTTACCAACGTCATCAGAAACTACACGCTCAACAGAGAGAACAACAGTGTTACCAACGTCACCAGAACCTACAAGCTCTACAGAGAAAACAACAGTGTTACCAACATCATCAGAACCTACAAGTTCAACGGAGAAAACAACAGTGTTACCAAGGTCCCCAGAACCTGTGAGCTCTACAGAGAAAACAACAGTGTTACCAACGTCACCAGAACCTACAAGCTCTACAGAGAGAACAACAGAGTTACCAACATCGCCAGAACCTACAAGTTCAACGGAGAATTTATCATTGTTACCAACGTCACCAGAACCTGTGAGCTCTACAGAGAAGAACAACAGTGTTACCAACATCACCAGAACCTACAAGTTCAACGGAGAAACCATCAGTGTTACAACAGTCACCAGAACCTGTGAGCTCTACAGAGAGAACAACAGTGTTCATCACCAGAACTACAACCTACAGAGAAACAACAGTGTTAAACACTCCTAGAACCTGTGAGCTCTACAAAGAAAATAACAGTTTTATTAACGTCACCAGAACCTGTGAGCTCTACAGAGCAAACCACAGTGTTACTAAATCCACCAGAACGTACAAACCCTACAGAGAGAACAACAGTGTTAACAACGTCACTAGAACCTGTGAGCTCCACAGAGAAAAACAGTGTTACCAACATCGCCAGAACACCAGTTCAACGGAGAAACCATCAGTGTTACCAACGTCACCAGAACCTGTGAGCTCTACAGAGAGAACAACAGTTTTACCAACGTCACCAGAACTATAGGCTCGACAGAGAGAACAACAGTGTTACCAACGCCAGAACCTACAAGCTCGTCAGAGAGAACAACAGTGTTATCAACGTCACTAGAATCCGTGAGATTTACAGAGAGAACAACAATGTTATCAACTTCACCAGAACCTGTGAGTTCTACAGCAAGAACAACAGTGTTACCGACATCACCAGAACCTATCAGCTCTACAGAGAGAACAGTGTTACCAACGTTACAGGAACTAACAAGCTCTACAGAGAGAACAACAGCATTACCAACGTCACCAGAACCTGTGAGCTCTACAGAGAGAACAACAGTGTTACCAACGTCACCAGAACCTACAAGCTCTACAGAGAGAACAACAGTGTTACCAACGTCACCAGAACCTACAAGCTCTACAGAGAGAACAACAGTGTTACCAACGTCACCAAAACCTTCAAGCTCGACAGAGAGAACAACAGTGTTACCAACGTCACCAGAACCCGTGAGGTCTACACAGGGAACAACAGTGTTACCAACATCACCAGAACCTACAAGATCTACAGAGAGAACAACAGTGTTACCAACGTCACCAGAAGACAGGAGCTCTACAGAGAGAACAACAGTATTACCAACGTCACTAGAACTTAGCTCACGAAGAAACACAGTGTACCAACGTCACCAGAATCTACAAGCTCTACAGAGATAACAACAGTGTTACCAACGACACCAGAACCCGTAAGCTCTACAGAGAAAACAACAGTGTTACCAACATCACCAAACCCAGAAGTTCAACGGAGAAACCATCAGTGTTAACAACGTCACCAGAACCTTGAAGCTCACAGAGAGAACAACAGTGTTACCAGGGTCACCAGAATCTACAAGCCCTACAGAGATAACAACAGTGTTACCAACGACACCAGAACCCGTAAGCTCTAGAGAGAAAACAACAATGTTACCAACATTCCCAAAACCCAAAAGTTCAACGGAGAAACCATCAGTGTTACAAACGTCACCAGAACCAATGAGCTCCACAGAGAGCACAACAGTGTTACCAACGTCACTAGAACGTATAGGGTCGAAAGAGAGAACAACAGTGTTACCAACATCCCCAGAACCTACGGAGAAACCATCAGTGTTACCAATGTCACCAGACCCTGTGAGCTCTACAGAGAGAACAACAGTGTTACCAACGTCACCAGAACCTATGAGTTTACAGATAGAAAAGTGTTACCAACTTTGCCAGATTCTACAAGTTTAATGGAGAAACCATCAGTGTTACCAACGTCACCAGAACCTACAAGTTCAAAAGAGAAAACAATGTTACCAACGTCACCAGAACCTACAAGTTCAAAAGAGAAAACAATGTTACCAACGTCACCAGAACCTACAGGCTCGACTGAGAGAACAACAGTGTTACTAACGCCATCAGAACGTACACGCACAACAGAGAAAACAACCGTGTTACCAACGTCACCAGAACCTACAGGCTCGACAGAGAGAACAACAGTGTTACCAACGTCACCAGAACCTACAAGCTTTATAGAGAGAGCAACAGTGATACCAACGTCACCAGAACCTATACGCTCGACAGAGAGAACAACAGTGTTACCAACGTCTCAAGAACCAACAACCTTGACAGAGAGAACAAAAGTGTTACCAACGTCACCAGAACCTACAAGCTTTATAGAGAGAGTAACAGTGATACCAACCTCATCAGAACCTATACGCTCGACAGAGAGAACAACAGTGTTACCAACGTCTCAAGAACCAACAACCTTGACAGAGAGAACAAAAGTGTTACCAACGTCACCAGAACCTACAAGCTCGACAGAGAGAACAGCAGTATTACCAACGTCACCAGAAACTTCAAACTCGACAGAGAGAACAACAGTGTTACCAACGACACCAGAATTTACAGGCTCGACAGAGATAACAACAGTGTTACCAACATCACCAGAACTTACAGGCTCGACAGAGAGAACAGCAGTTTTACCAACGTCACCAGAACCTATAGGCTCGACAGTGAGAACAACAGTGTTACCAACGTCACCAGAACCTACAAACTCGACAGAGAAAACAACAGTGTTACCAACGACACCAGAATTTACAGGCTCGACAGAGAGAACAACAGTGTTACCAACATCACCAGAACTTACAGGCTCGACAGAGAGAACAGCAGTGTTACCAACGTCACCAGAACCTACAAGCTCGACAGAGAGAACAACAGTGTTACCAACGACACCAGAATTTACAGGCTCGACAGAGAGAACAACAGTTTTACCAACGACACCAGAATTTACAGGCCCGACAGAGAGAACAACAGTGTTACCAACCTCACCAGAACCTATAGGCTCGAGAGAGAGAACAACAGTGTTACCAACGTCTCAAGAACCAACAAGCTCGACAGAGAGCACAACAGTGTTACCAACATCACCAGAACTTACAGGCTCGACAGAGAGAACAGCAGTGTTACCAACGTCACCAGAGCTTAAAAGTTCGACAGGGAGAATAACAGTGTTACCAACGTCACCAGAAACTACAAGCTCGACAGAGAGAACAACAGTGTTACCAACGTCACCAGAACCTGTGAGCTCTACAGAGAGAACAACAGTGTTACCAACGTCACCAGAACCTACAAGCTCGACAGAGAGAACAACAGTGTTACCAACGTCACCAGAGCCTACAAGCTCTACAGAGAAAACGACAGTGTTACCAACGTCACCAGAACCTGTGAGCTCTACAGAGAGAACAACAGTGTTACCAACGTCACCCCAACCTAGAAGCTCGACAGATAGAAGAACAATGATACCAACTTCATCAGAAATTACAAGATTAACCGAGAGATCAACAGTGTTACCAACTTCAGCGGAACCAAGGTCGACCGAGAGAACACCAGTACCTCCAACCACTCCAGTACCTAGTTATTCAATAGAATTAGCGACTATTTCCGCGAAGGCAGCAGAGCTCGTTTCATCGTCACAACCTCCATCTGAAAGTAAGTGACCATTTAAATGAGTATGTTTCCCTATATATGTATACATATATCCATATATATATGTGTGTGTGTGTGTGTGTGTGTGTGTGTGTATGGGTGTGTGTGTGTGTGTTTGTATTTTTTATCTATACACACATATGTACATATACATACAAACATATACATATATGTTATATATATATATGTATACGTATATGTATATACATACATACATAGAAAACTTATAGCTAATACTAACATGTCAGCTACTGAATAAAAAAAAAAATACACCTAGTGAAGAAGCAGGACCTAGTGAGATAGTATACACACTACTTACTGAACTGATATCTGCAACAACAGTAACTGCTGGAATGACAACAGCATCAACATGAAAATTTGCTAAACGTGAATAGTACCACTAGCAAGAAAGAAATCAAATTGTTCTGCTTGCCATTTTGCTTGTAGGGATCTAAACATTTTTTTCTTTTTTTTTTTTTTTTTTTTTTTTTTGCTCAGATATCACATGAAATTAAGGGAGCCAATATAAAGTTTGTTTTAATCATAATATCTTCTGTTGTGACAATGAAAGAAATCGTTGCCATTGCCTTGTCTTGCATTCTTCCCCTTGCAATATTCTGTCTAGTCTTCATTTTTCTTACCTATATTATCATCAGTCGTTGGCTGGCTGTCTTACTTCCCAGACTCATACTTACTTTTGAATCCATATTAGTACTGAAACTTGAATGCCATTGAAAGACCACTGATATAGCCTACGCGCATTTACCATATCTGATAAAGGGTGGCGATAATATAGTTGTTAAATGCGATGTATGGTTGCGTTTGATTAAGTTTATCTTAATCTTATTTGCAAAGACGCCAAATGCGAGGCTCTATTGTACTCCACTGAAACTGGCTAAATTACAAGTTGTCATTTGATTTGAAACATTGATATTAGTTTGAAATCATAGCTATTAGACTGCTAACAATCTTTCACTACTATGCATACCAGTAACATTAAACTGCAATTTATGGCAGTTATTACTGTCAAATTAGCATTTGTTGTTGAATTACAACTGGTTATAAAGCTAACTGCACTGATTGTTAATATAACAGTTATTGAACCAAAATCTACACCTACTGGAGTAACAAGGCCTAGCGAAGGGGAAAACACAACAATTACTGAAATGATATCTGCATATACAGTAACTGCAGGTAAGACATCGACAACTGTACCATCTACTGGAACAACAAAAGGATCTACAGCAACTGCTGGCAGGACATCTACTGGTATGACCTTGACAGAATCGCCAACTACAGCTACTGAATCATTATTTTCCCCTTCGGCTGCTGAAACATCAATAATGTCAACTATATTATCTGCAACTAAAAGCACACTAACGATATTTTTTACTAGCGTAACATCTGCTGCATATGCGAACCTGACAACCACAATTACTGGCAAAACATACACTACATCTAATGAACCAACACACAGAAGTACTATATCAATAACTACCATAACTCTTAACTTAACAGCAGACAATGAGACGCAATTCTCTTTCATGAGTTACTAAATTATAATATATTTAAAATTGGAAATTTTACTGGCAGAACAGTTTTCTTCTGTGAAATGTTTCATGTTATTGCACTAACACACATACACATGTAGGTATATATGTATATGCATACACATTTGCAACTATGTGTATATATGAGTATATATATATTCACACACACACAAACTCACACACGACAAACACATACACACACATATATGTGTGCGTGTATAAATTAATAAATATATATATACATACAAATATATGTGTGTGTGTGCAGGCGTATGTGTGTTTGTGTGTGTGTGAGTGTGTGTGTGTATGTAGAAGTATACATGCGCGTCTAAATGCGCATATATATATATATATATATATATATATATATATATGTGTGTGTGTGTGTGTGTGTGCGTGTATATACATACATACATATATGTGTGTGTGTATGCGCAGGTGTATGCGTGTTCGTGTGCACGTGTCCATGTGTGTGTATGCAGGAGAAGCTTTACGCATACGCGTCTAAACTTATGATGTGTATGTATGTGCATATATGTGTATGTGTATCTATGCATATGTGTAGGTATGTATATATATGCGTATATATGTTTATATGTATGTGTTTATGTATGTATATATAAATGTATATATGTATAAGTGTGTGTGTATGTATATATGTATATATATGCATATGTATGTGTATGTGTATGTGTATATGTATGTGCATGTACATGTGTACACACATATATATATGTGGGTGAACACATATGTGTACTCATAAACGTATGTACGCTTACATATATAAAAACATGCGTGTAAGCATTTGTATGGCTCTGTATATGTGTATGTATAGTCATAAGTACGGGTACAAGATATGTACGCATGTATGAAAATGAACATATGCGTGGTACTTAGGGCATGTGGGTGTCGGTGAACAACTATGTCAGCACTAGGTGTACATACGCATAAACGAAATCAGCGTATGAAAATAATCACATATATGCCCTTCTGATACTCGAGCCCATGTTCACGGGAGTATAACCGAGTGAGCAGGCCCGTGTGATGCTGTTCATAAGTCCACACTAGACAGGGCCATCCTTGGTGGAGGGGCTTTTCAGTGGCATCCCGGTTAAACTACAACCCCCCCCCCCCCCCCCCAAGATACACCTAAGCCAGTAGGTGGGGTTAACTCGGCTGTCTACCTCTTAATCAAAACCTATGACTGCACAAACAAAGCAAGGGCTCCCATTCACCGGATGCGTAGGAGCCCCCCCCCCCCCCTCAAAAAAAAAAAAAAAAAAAAAAAAAATTGGAGAAGTAACTTATAATAAGAATGAAATCATAAGAGTAGTGGAAGACTTTTACAGGGATCTATACAACTCAAATGAACAGCCACAGATAGAAGCGAACGTGATAACTAGAGACGAAATCACAACAGAAGAAATAAAGAGAACGCTTAAAGATATAAAAATAGGTAAAACACCTTGTGAAGCTAGCAGTTATAACAGATGAGGGAAAAACTGAAACAGTGAAACTAGCCAATTTTTTAAACAAATGCATTCTCAGTGGAAAAACTCCGAAAGCCTGGAAAAATGCAACAATTATTTTGATACATCAAAAGGGGATAGAAAGCATCTAAAAAAAACTACCGACCCAAACTCCTCATTGTAGTTCCTTACAAACTGTTCACAAAATTCATCACAACTCGCATCTCTGACAGTCTGGATTCTAAACAGCCTAGAGAACAGGCAGGCTTCCGCGGTGGATTCTCAACAACAGACCACCTCCACACGCTCACCCAAATAAGAGAAAAGTTAATCGAATATAGGAAGCCCCTGTGTATGGAATTCATCGATTACGAAAAGGCATTTGACTCTGTACAAGTACCAGCAGTACTAGAAGCTATTCAAAGACAGGGAGTAGATGAGGTATATTGTAAAATCTTGAAAGATATATACGAAAGTGGGACAGCAACCGTCAAGCTCCACATGGAAAGAATACCAATTATAAAGGGTGTTAGACAGGGCGATACCATATATACACACACACATATATATACATACACATATACACATACATACGTGTGTATGTATATATATGTATATATATATATATATATATATATACTTACACATGCATATATAGATAGATATATATGTGTGTACTATATGTATGTATATATATATATATATATATATATATATGTATATAATGGGTATGTGTATATGCATGCATAAATACATACATACATATATATATATATATTTCTATGTATAGATAAATAGATAGATGTGTAAATATGTATGTACTGTGTATATATATACATATATGTATATGTATATATGTATACATATATACATATACATATATACTGTACAGAAAGATTTCATTATAAATGTTACCCTTCCAGCTGAATATTTATTTTCTGTAATTAATTTTCTGTTTTCATTTTATCAGAGATTAAAAAGGGGGAAAACAGGGAGACGCAGCTATTGTGTGCACGGAAAATGTACATTTGTTCATTTAGTATTTTCTTAAAAGACATTCATGTATGAATATATGTTTTCTCTACAGCAACTCCTACAGCTTCCACAGAATCTGCTGCTGCTACTACGGAAACAGGTAAGATTTAGTTTTAAAACCGAGTTTCCTTGCATATATATTAAATATCTATAACTCATATTTTACCATGATTTAAATTTAACGAAATTATTACAACAAATATTCAGAGTAATCGAAACTAAAGCGACCCTCGTTGATGAGTCATCAACAGGTGAGAAAAAAAGTTTTCTAAATATAGGGAAACTCGTATCTTATGGCAAATATTTCGGCTTCTTAGCCAGTGTTAATCGTAAAAGAATTTGATATATTTACTATTTTGCATTACTTCATAACAAATTAACGAATCAAAATGGATCATAATTTTTGTGAGTCAGAAAATGGCCCAGGATGCATGTTAATTACACCTTAAAATCGGCCTTATTAAAACTGTCATTAATATGCATAATGGTAACCATTATTATTTTGACTCGGGAAACAAAAATATTGGGTTATATTAGCATGTACATGCATATATATATGAAAGAGTATATGTTAAATATATGTGGAAAGATTTATACATGTATTTACATACTTTTATTGTTCACACACCAAAACAAAACCCAAATATTTGCATGTACATACACTCTACACACACATACACATACCCCCTGTATGTGTATACTAATCAATGAAAGACAAAGAAAGAGGAGAAGGAAAAACATGTAAACAGTACACTGATATGTCGTAATATATAATCCAGATTCCAAGTTTTGCCGGGATCAGTAGTTTCTGATTGGCTGACAGGACATTGGATTTCTAGTTTTTTCAATCAGTTACTAGTGCACACACACACACACACACATCATTCAATTAAAGAATTCCATGCTTTCAACCATTCCAATTGATAGTTAGCTTTTCTTTTTCTTCCATTTTTCCATATTCTGCGTTATCGGTGACCTACCTTAACACGAGTTATAGTTATTAACTGTGATAGCTTCTTCTTCCTTGATATAGTTGGCTATTAGGTTATCAAGTAGATTTTTTTCACAGGTTTGATCTGTATACAAGACTGCGTGCAAGTTTGTATGGGAATTTGATGGGAAGACCTGTAATTCACCGATACTAATGAACTTGGTGTTGGTGGATCACATTTGATATAATAAATTGAAACAAAAGCAACAATATAGTTCTTAAAGGATGTAGTGGATGACATACACCAGGGCAATTGCGGGGGTAAAATCGATAAGATACACTGAAAAAGGGCGATGACATAGGCTACTATCCCAAATGACAAGCTAATATGCCAAATATATGGATCACAGACACTGCGAATAACACGAATAGGGCGCTGGCCCTTAAAACTTCACCACCATTTTCTCTGACCGGTTATGGCCACATGGTTTAATTTCGAAACGTTTTTGGACACAGCCATGGATTTCCAACAGATTTTAAACATATTTACATCTACCTCAATTAAAATTTTTCTTAGCTGCTCCATTTTTATTGTTCGAACTCGTTGAAGGTAAGTGGACGTCCTTTTAGGTTTGAAGGTATTGTATGTTACTGTCTTATATAATTGTTTGGAAAATGCATAAATAATCTGTGACTAAGCTCTAACATTCTATATAAAAAAAAAAAAAAAAACGAGACAAACAATCTTTAATTGTTCGCCTGCCCTCAGATGACCCATGGGGGGCATTTTTTCCCCTGATGTTGAAAGCTCATCTCCACTCCAATCAACAAAAGCCTTAAAAAAATAGGCCATAACATTTGAAAATATTTCGGCGGTTTTATTAATACAATGGTCCCGTATAGCAAGAATACATGCAACATGCAAGAAGAGGGGAGGGCACAGACCATCAGTGAGCGAAGGTATGCTGCTTTCTTTCTGCCACTTGTTCTCACAAATATGCAATTCTGAACAGCTAGACCTCAGATTTGATTCTACAGAACTAATAAAGTATTTACATTTCATTAAAAATATATGGAAATGTTGCACTCAACATGTGAATGATTGACCCCTTTCAGAATTTGAAATATATGAAGTATTGGAAAAAAAAAATGTTGAGGTGTGGATTTAGTGCCCTCCCTTGACTTGACTTGAAAAATGAATGCAGCCAACATTTAACAAATAAAGTTATAACTGCTCCATATCTTTGATTACTGGTAACTGAATAGTATCCATCATGACATAGAGCATTCATACTCAGGCAAAATTAAAATCTGCTTGAAATTACAAAATTTCGTTTCTAGATTTCAATACTTATTTTTTGTTATTATATATATTTTTTAATTGTAAAACCCAGGTATCATCTTAACCAGTTTGTGTTATATGTTTGTTAATCTTTTATGGTAAACATGTGTCGTTCGTGACAAGGCTGCAGTGGAACCAACCTCTCTTCACCAGTTCTTCAAGAGAGAGCTGTTCCAAGTTCTCGTACCCAACATGTTCAGTTTAGCGTAAGAAAATAAATAAAAGATATCACAGCCCTCTCCTACTTTCCTGTCAGTGATGTACTTGTGGAATTTTTTAGTTTGCATCTTATGTCTATAAATAAAAAAATTAGTTTCGATTTTGCATCTTTTCAACAGCTCTTATAGTGAACCAACGTATCGACTGTAAGCTCAATTCTTATCAGTCGGAAAGGACAAGGTATATTTTCTATAGGGAAGCCTATGACATATATCTTGCAGAATTATAAATAATGTGTTAATTAGCCTGCCCTCTGTCTTCTCAGCACATACAAGGGTGGATACTTAGTAGTCTTATGTGGGAGTTAGGGTGCCATTAGGAAGGTTATATGGTATGCAACTCCATACCTTTGGCATATTAACTTATCCTTGCATAAAAAAAATAGTGCATTTCATCATGCCTTTTAACATTCCTTTATCTTCTTAGTCTAGCAGATGCCCTCCTTACCCTCTCCTCCCAGCTTTACCATTGTGACTTGTGTCTGTGGTTTAAAACATTGAGAACTTCACTGTATATATCAGACGTAATCCAGCGGTTCCAAAGTCGTTAGTATCAATGGAGCAAAGTTTTCTTTTTTATATAAAAGTACCAGTATATGTGCGTATGTATATATAACTAATGCATTCATAATAAATAATCAGATGTGTAAAGTTGTTTATTGGGCAATATGTTATGGCATGCCCATCTACTAACCATTTATGTTAAAAAATTTATGCTTCTGTAGATTCATGTATCAATATCCCATTTTCCAAGCTCAGCCCACCTGCACAGCAACTGTGCACTGTTACGCAGTGCATATCAGCAAGTTAAATAAAAATGTTCTCTCTGAAGTCTATTTCTATAGGAGGATTTATATATATAATCATCATTACCAATCTTTAAACCTCATTATCATCATCACCATCTTGTCAAGTGTTTCTTTGCTTCGAAAAAGAGGGTATTGTTGTGATTCTGTGTTCTAGGTATTTATTGGGAAAAGAAATTGTATATCAGTACAGATTGCAGGTCTGCACTGATATATACTAGAGATTTACAAATCTCGGAAACCCTCTTTACTTTTGCATTAACTTTGGATTTATATTTCATAAACTCCTTTTTGTACAGTGTTGATAATTCGGGAAAAGTAAAAGAATTTAATTAACAATAAGTGAATTTAGATTTAGTCTGGCTGCTGTATTTTTCTCGACCTATCTGCGTATCCACTAGTAATTGACTATGTTGACTGTTTAGTATAGAAATCACTGTCCTTCACTTTAGCCGGGAAGATGTAATGTACTACATATAACATCCAAATGCACTATAAACTTATGATAAGTATAGTATATATATATTTCACCTTGATAAGGAATTTGTTTACATAACAAGATGTGAACCTTATTGGTTGTTGTCGTAGACATAAATAAGGGCATCAGTGGCTATGTGGAACATCAGCCTTTTTGGTTAAAGTATGCAGATAAAACTCCTTATGTATAACTCCTTTTGTATTATAGTTAGGGAATGGGTGCTTCTGTAGACTATCCACGAAAAAGCAGACAATGAAATCAGATGAGCAATTAAGGCTTATGTCAAATATGTATACCATGATTGGCCGAACAATAAACTCTGGGGATTGACTTTATGGTCATTTTTATTAAACTTGGTAAGCACAATTTTTATTGATAATCTGATATCTGTATTTTATACTGCAGAATATTTTAAATTGCATTTTGGCATTTGCTATGTGAAAATCCTGTTTGTTGACCAAACATTTTCTCATTATATAAAACATTTTCAATTTATGCACTTTTCCATTCTTAGAATATGATCACCTTTATTCTTATTTCGGGTTCAGAATATATTTTTTCGTCATATAAGAACTAAGCTACAGTTTGAGAAGCACAAAGTATAGCATGCAAGTTATGGATTGTAATATATGCATACAGTATGATTTTGTGTTTGCTGGATTCCAAACTTGACTCATGAACTGCCATACTTTTATTATAATCATTAACATTATTGTTATTATAAGTATTAGTATTATAATTGTGATATAGAAACACCAGAATAACTATGAATGCAAAATTTATATTTAGTTGATGTATATTTGAGGGAAGTGGTTTATTGCATAGAGTGTGTTTTCACTCTCAAAGATTTGTACATTCAAGTAGAGGTGTTGCAGTGGGCTATCCTTTTGGCCTGCGGTATACATGATTGATGGCGCATCCACCGTAATCACCTTTTTTGCTCGTACGCCATTCCTTGTTGGAATGAAGTGCATGTTCAATAACATTAAAATTGTTAAATATCATGAAATTATTTTTGAGGGAAAAAATAGCATTCCGTTCCCTAATTAGCAAAGTACATTAAGTTACCCTATATTGGATATTTATTCTATTCCACTGAGGGGAACTACATGAGAAACTCAAAATTTTATTCCCATAAGTTGGATTTAATGTAATATATTTCGTTGTCCTAGCTGTAATCATAAGTATATTGGATTAACATCAGTTTGATTAAAAAAGAATTCTTGAATATAAATCAATGGACCTATCTGTAAACAAACAATCGTTCTCTCCCATCCGCCAACATTCCTATATTCACAATTTTAATTTTTTGTCCACATCAATCAACAAACTCGACCTATTAACCTTTGAATCTCTGTATATCCATAAGATGAAGCCTAAACTCAATAACTGCAACAGAGCCACACGATTCTATATAGAGTATTCCTGAGTAGGCTTATATATTACCTTTTCACTTTTTAACAAACCCGATATGGATTTGTAAAACTTGCATCTACCAGAAGTCCAAATTACTTCCATAACCTTACATTAACCTTACTTCATTTTGAACACACACACACACACACACAAACACGCACACACACAAACACACACATACACAGACAAGCAAAATATCCTAAAGCATTCTATCCTATGCATTATCTGTCTTAACCGACTTTAGGCAATCAAAATCGTAAAACAATTACCGCTTCCATATTTCCAGACTTAATCCGACGCAAAAAATCTGACCATTTTCGTTGAGAAATCCCAACGTGACATAACCTGTTAACCTGTATGTGTGTCTGTGTTTATATGTGTATATCTATCTATATGTAAATATAAAAACAAATATATAAATATATATTTATATATACACATACATGGTGTGTGTGTATGTATGTACACAAATACATAAATATATACATATAATTTATATATTTATATATATACACAAATACATACATACATATATATATAATATATATACACACACACATGGACACACATACACACACATACACATACACACACACACATACACACACAAACACACACTTAAACACACACACACACTCACACATACACACACGTTTGCAAGGTTGAAATCGAATATATATACAATACATAATATATATGTATATATATGTATATATATATATATATATATATTTACTCACACAGTTTAACCTCAATGTCAATATATACTTTCTATATAGATATTCTGAAGCAAAATATAATTTCCTGTATCACTACAATAAGACTTAGAATTAGCTTATTTGTAAGGTATTGAATTTTATAGATTTAATCTAACTAATATATAAGCTTTTTGTCTTCGATCGGTGGTAAAACTTTAATCGCGGCAGCTTTAGATTCCATTACTCTGGAAAACGTGACTTTACCAGACTCGGATGCGGAAATTGTAGAATTATGGCTGCGGCAAACCACAAGTTACTATATCCCCATCGGTTGAAAATAACAAGTACATGTGTGACTACGGCATACCAACCAATTATCAGAAATTTATTTTTTATATTACCAAATTCGTTGGGATGTGTTACTTAAAATTAACCTTGTTCTTTTATAATTGATATATAAGTTATATTACATATAAACCTGTTTGAAACCCTGGTAAATGCGTACTAATAATTTAAAATTTAGGTTTGTCGCCTATGTTGGCGTTGGAAAGATGACAAGGGATATGGGATTGACATCATCCGCTGTATCTTGTGACGGTCGCATCGATACGAA
>NC_061830.1:15653957-15671457 GCF_019202785.1 Penaeus chinensis
CTGAACCTCTAATTGCGACAGAGAAGACAGCTGAACCTACACCTGCAACAAAGAAGATAACTGCATCAACAGTCACAAGTGAACCTACAACCTTAAGAGAGACAACAGCTAAAACAGTTACAGAGGGAATATCTAAACTTACAGCTACAAGTAACCCTGCAATTTGATTTTACAGAGACCGAGAAAACAAATTCAGTAACTACAATTGAAGCTACAACCCCAACACAAAGCTTTCTTCAAGCAACTAGTACAACCAAACTTACACCCTCGACAATAAAGGAAACAGAATCAGTAGCAACAACTGGACCCACAACCTCGAAAGAGAACATGAGTACATCAACAACTATAAATGAACGAACAAGTTCAAGAGATGATACAACAGAATTAATAACTACAATTGAAAATACAACCTCAAATGAGAGGAAAACTGATTTTACAGCTGCAGATGAAAGTACACAGCTAACAGAATCAACGATTACACCTGCAACTTTAACCTCGACAGACATGATTATTAAATCTACAAGCAGCACTGAACACAGAACATCTTGATTAATGGCTACAACAGCACCTACCATCTCATCACAGATGACTACTGAATCTATAGTTACAACTGAACCTACAACTTCTATAAAAGGGACAACAGCTATAATTTTGCCTACAAGATCAACGGAAAAAAATATGGAGTCAACAGCTACAACTGATTTTACAAGCAGTGATGAACGCATGACCCCAACAGAGGAGAAAACAAAACCAACAGCTGGAATTGAACATACAGACTTGACAGAGAGGACAACTGAATTTAATACATTTACAACTAAAACCAAAGCGTCAACAGAAAGAACCACTTCAGCAACAGGTTCGCTCGAGCTATCAAGCTCGATAGAGAAATCAGGCTTACCAACAGCTACAGCTGAACTTATAGCTTTGACAACATTTACAACAGAATCACCATCTACAATAGATTCAACATTTACAACAGAGTCAACATTTACAACAGTATCAACACCTATAACAGAATCACCGTCTACAACTGAATCACTATCTACAACAGAATCAACATCAAGAAAATCAACATCTATAATACAATCACAATCTACAAGAGAATCAATATCTACTACTGAATCAGTATCTACAACAGAATCAACATCTACAACCGAATTAACAATAAAACTAGTAGACACAACGTCGACAGGAGATATTACTACACAAACAAAGAGTAAGTGATATTCGTTAGTGTCCAACCACCTTAGGTATTGCATGCAGTAACATAAATATTTTAGTGATTCTGATTCTACAAAAATATGTATCCATCTACTCTTTCTTTCACTCTAAGTCTACATTTATGCATACTTACGTACACCCACACAGACACCAACTACTCAATCTACATTTACAGCTGAACCTAAGGCCTTTTTTTTAGCATCTCGAAATCCTTAACACTTTTATACATTGTTTCAAGTTGTATCTCGGTCGCTACAAAACACACTATCATCGAAGTTTGTTCTGACATACAAAATTTTGCGAAAAGGAAAAGTTACTCTAGAAAATCTATAAAAAAAACAACAACATAATATGCTGTGTGGAAGCTTGTAATAAAATAGAAAAAGTACCTAATTACTCTGCAACTTTTATTGTTTATATAAGGATGTGGAAACTTCAAGAGTATTTCTCAGATTCATTCAAAATATTTTTTTCTTATTACATACATTGCTGTTCATATAAAAAGTGGAAGCTGCATAAGGTTTATCATCTCATCGTATCCACTGCGAGTGAGCTTCATATCCAAATCAGACAACTAGGTAATTTAATTGATCACAGATATTCACAGGATTTATTGATTCAATTATATCAACAAATCGAGATAAACAGCATTTTCTTTAAGATTTTTGAGCCTGTATAAACGTATATCATGATTTTGAAGAGATTCACCTCACCGAAATCAATACCACATTATATGAATCGGAGTTAACTTGTACTTGTTATACTGCTAAAAATGCACAGAAACATTTTATGCAACTTTTTAATAAAGAGTAATATCCAGAAACTTACGATGTGATGCGTTATTAATGAAAATATGAATCTCTATCTGAAAAATATTGCGCTCTGATTCGGAGAAGGCATCTATAGCGTCAACGTAAACAATTAAAGCTCAAATGAAGAATATATGAATCTGCAACAATTATTAAACCTACAACTTTGGCGGAGAAGATAACAAAATCAACAATATCAGTACCTGCAATATCACCAGGAGAAATAAGTACGCAAGCTGAAAGTAGTTTATATATCCTAAAAGTGATATCGATAAGTCGTAGAACATTAACAGTAATTACAATAACTGATTAATGGGTCTCTGCCTGTTTATTATGTCTATATCAACCTCTTTGGTCCTCTATTCGGGTTAGATGGGTGGTTTGATCAAGGCCCAAGTCAATCGGCTGGTCAAATATGGCCAGGGTCAAGCAGGCACTGTCCGGTCGGTAGCGCACAGGTCCCGCAACTACAATCATTATTGTAATAGTGACTGCGTATATTTCCTCACTACACCTGTGGCTGTTGGAAAAATTTGAGCCCCAACTATAGCTTTCCCTCGTTGGACTCCATGGTGGGTGGGTGGGGTGAGGAAATGCAGATTTATAATTTGTATGATTTCTGCAAATTTACAAAAAACTCTCTCCCTAATGACCTTTGCAATCCCCTGGCCAATCCCTCTGGAACATCACACATTGTCACTCTGGAACCTTACCAGATTCCAAAGGGCAATAATGGGAATTGTAATGGTTCCCAAGCTCCCTAACCAGGTAAGAAGGAGAAAAGTCCTCCTCAATCCATTAAGGAAATCTTACCTGGTAAATATCAAGGTGTATCATATAGTAAATACCTAGTAGTGAAGACCATTGACGGTGTAGCTATCATGGATCTTGATAGTTTTGAAGTACATCGGAAGATAGTTGAGGTATGTCAACGTGATCCTCGCATCACCCCACAGCGAGATGGTAGCCTGATAGTTGAGGTTTCGTCACCAGACAAGAGTGACCGTCTGCGTGCAATATGCGACATTCCTGGGGCTCAAGTTCCATGTTCTCCTCACAAAGCCCTCAACCAGTGTAAGGGAATTGTCTTTTCCCGAGACCTGATGAGATATTCTAAGGAGAAACTGTAAGAAGAACTAAAGAATTTTAATGTATTGGCAGTAAAACGTTTTAAGAAGAAATTTGATGGTTTGGAACAGTCGACACCAGCTCTTGTTCTAACTTTTGAATCGTTAGTCCTACCTGAATTGGTTAAATTGGCATGGTACCACCTCAAGGTAAAGCCATATGTGCCCAACCCTATCCGGTGCTTCCACTGCCAGGGTTATGGGCATGGAGCCAACACTTGCCGTTTTAAGGAAAATGGACAACCAAGAGTGTGTGTGAAATGTGGTACAACAGGTCATCAAGGAGATGATAACAGTACAGGTCCAATATGCTGTTACCACTGCAAAGATTATGAAGCTTCTAAGCAATGTAAAAGGTACAAGTTTGATTAAGAAGTATTGATAATAAGGAGTTAGGAGAAAGTTAGTTTTGCAGAAGCAAAGCGTTGTGCCCGTGTGCTGTTTGCACAGCTAGGTAAGTCCAATGCCACAGTACTAGCTCAAACTCCTTCCTGACATCCCTTACCCTCCAATACTTCTAACACCACACACTCTGCCACTACCTGTACACCTCAGTCCGCAAATGCTGAAACTGACTCTGGTGAGTTGTAGCACTAGAAACGGAGTAGGAGTGAAGGATCTATTGAGGAGACTCCTCCTAAAGTAAGGTCTTTGGAGCCATCAGTTAAGGCTCCAGAGGCCTCAACAGAGACAGCTTCAGCTGCCACCACATCCACAGGGGCCTCTGCTGCTAGGCAGAATCCCCCTGAATTAAAGGCTCAGGTACGCCCTTTGCACAGGCAGAGAAATCCTGAGCCTGTTCAAAAGACTCTTCATAGAGTTGGGTCTCTGGAGCCACCAGGCAGGGCTCCTGAGGCCACCACATCCACAGGGGCCTTCGCTGCTAGACAGAATGCTCCTGAACCCAAGGCTAAGGTCCGTCCTTTGCCAAAGCAAAGAAATTCTGATCCTGTCCAAAGGAAGCCTGTTGAAACTAGTTTCACAGTTAAACAACTCATCAAAGGGTACTCCCAAGATGCTGGAAAAGGACAGCCTAAAGGTGTGGGGCGGGCCTGGATACCCTAATCCAATGGAATTTTCAGGGAATTTATGCAAAATGGGAAGAACTGCAACATCTGATAGCTTCAAGTAATCCAGTTTGTATATGCCTACAAGACATTATGACCAGGGAAAATCGTCCAATTTCCCTGAGAGGATTCCAAATTCAAGCCCATTATGGAACCTTTGATATTGGACCTCATGGAGAAGTAACAGTGATGGTACGTCAGGATATTCCCTTCCAGGCCATCCACCTGCAGATGACACTGTAGGTGAAGGCTGTGAGAATAGGCTTGACACGACCTTCAGTGTTGCATCCATCTACCTCCCTCCACATAATCTCAACATAGATGATTTGGAAGATTTACTTGGGCAGTTGCCTCATCCATTTCTATTCTTGGGAGACTTCAATGGTAGGCATCACCTCTTGGGAGACACTTTGTGCAACACTCGAGGAAGGGCCTTGTAGTCCTTGTTCTCAAGAGTAGATGCAGTTTTACTTAACAGTGATGCACCCACACATTTCCAAATTCAAACTGGAACATTTTCCAATATTGACCTGTCAATTGGTTCACCTGATTCACAGTTGAATTTCACTTGGCAGGTCACGGAAGACCACTTTCCAATACTTTTGAAGGAGGTGAATGGTATTCCAGCCAATGGAATGCAGAGATGGTGACTTGAACATGCAGACTGGAATCTTCTTAGATCAACTGCAGTATTGCAAGGATCTGTGAATGATTTCCAGTGTGTTCAGGATGCTGTTAACCACTTCACACCACGAAGTCACCTTGCAGCAGAAGCATCAATTCCCAGAAGTAGCGGGCAGTACCGCCGACCTCCGGTACCATGGTGGTCTGATGAATGGCAACAAGCTGTCAGAGCAAGAAAAGCTGCATTAAGGCAGTTGAAACGATGCCCAAGCAATGTAACCTTGATCCAGTACAAAAAGGCCTGAGCCAAGGCCAGGTGAGTGCTAAAGGAGGCTAGGCGAACATCGTGGAGGCAGTATGTCTCCTTGATTAACTCTGGGACCCCCTTATCATGGGTATGGGACAAGGTGCGTAAGATCGCTGGAAAGAGCACATCCTTATCGCCACCTGCTCTGAAAATAGATGGCATAATCTTCACAGACAAAACAGATGTTGCAAATGAGCAGGCAAAATCCATGGCAGAGATCTTCTCTGGAGCATCTTACGCTGCCCAATTCTCCACTGTCGTTCTTCAGTAGCACTGCAGCAGAACTTCCATACAACTTGCCATTTTTGCGCCAGGAGATGGACTCTGCTTTGCAGTTCTGCCGTAAGAAAGTGACGATATTCCATACCAAATGATATCTCACTTACCGGAGAGCTCCCAAACATTCCTCTTGGATCTAATCAATAGGATCTATAGGGAGGGCACAATGCCATCCACATGGAAAGAAGCTATAATCATTCCTGTCCCTAAACCTCGCAAGGATGCTTCTATACTAGGGAATTATAGACCAATTTCTCTAACCAGCTGCATCTGCAAGTTGATGGAGAAAATGGTAAACTTCAGGTTGACATGGTTGCTAGAAAAGGAAAACGTGCTGACCCCATATCAATATGGGTTTAGAAAACTGAGATCGACCACAGATGCACTTGTAAGGATGCAATACAGAATTCCTTCACACAGCGACGTCATATGTTAGCAGTGTTCTTTGACCTTGAAAAGGCTTATGATACTACTTGGAAGCATGGCATACTCATGAAGGTGTATGACATTGATTTAAGAGGAGCATTGCCTACCTTCATACAAAGCTTCCTTGCTAACAGGAAGTTTAGAGTGAGGGTGGGAAACAGCTTCTCTAACCTGGAAGATCAGCTGGAAAGGGTCCCACAAGGGAGCGTCTTAAGTGTGACCCTGTTTGCCATTGCTTTAAATGACATCGTAAAGGTCATTCTAAGTACTGTCTCATGTAGTCTGTTTGTGGATGACTTTACACTGTATTGCTCAGGAGGAAGCTTACAGGATGTGTAAGGTTACATGCAGACTGCAATAAATCAGGTTGTGCAATGGGCAACATACCATGGCTTCAAATTTTCTCCAAGCATGACCATGGCTATGCATTTCCACAAACGAGGAAATTTCCGTCCTTCCCTCTATTTAGGAGCAAACCCACTGTATTTTGTCCAAAGGGTGAAGCACGTGGGTCTAATTTTTGTCTCAAGGCCTACATGGGTGCCTCACATTAAAAAGTTAAAGGTGAAGGCTACAAAAGCGCTTAGTATTTTGCGGGTTCTTTCACACCTATCTTGGGGTGCAGACCGCGCAACGCTTCTGCGGCTTTACCGAGCACTTATTCGTTGTAAACTTGACAATGGATGTGAGGCTTATTAATCTGCAACTCCCACTGTTCTCTGGATGTTGGAATTGATTCATAATGAAGCTCTGAGAATCTGTATAGGGGCTTTCAGGTCTTTACCTGTGGAGTCACTGTATGCTGAGAGTAGAGAACCACCTCTTTCATTACTCCAGGACTACATGAACCTGATTTACTTCACGAGACTACAAAGGTTCAACCCCTTTGAGGATAGCCGATCCTATGGTAGGAGAATGAGGAATCTTGTGGAAGATCTTAATTTAAATCTCACAAAGGTTCTGGCTGTTGGAACTTCCCAGGTCCCCCTTGGACTAATCAAGTCCAGCTGGATTTGGCCGGAATTGGGAAAGGGGAGAGATCCAAAGCAGAAATTAGAAAGATATTTCTTTAACACACTTCTAAGAACCAAGGATCATATCCAAAATATACAGATGGTTCGAAATCTGAAAATGGTGTGGGCTTTACAGCAGTGAGCAGAAGGAAGACTGGATCTGGCAGTCTCTCTCGATCATCCTCGATTTTCACTGCAGAGTTACATGCCATCCTTGCACCAGTCAAGATGACTAGAGATCTTAGATCAAGATCAAGAGCTTAAACTCATCACATCCAGTGGTGAGGGAGGTTCAAGATTGGCTTGCACTGATGTCAGCACGTAAAAAGATAACTATCTTTTGGGTGCCAGCACATGTTGGTATCAGTGGGAATGAACGAGCTGATCAGAAGGCCAAGGCAGCTGCCAATCAGCTCTCAGATGCTCGTTTTCCTCTCCCACACACTGATTTGAAACCCGGCATCAGGAGTAGTCTTCGTGATAAATGGACGGAACAATGGAGGCATACCTCTAGAAATAAACTGCGAGAGATTAGAGATGACCTTGGCAGTTGGGTTACCAGCATTCATCCCAACCGACAAGAAGTTTTATTAATAAGGCTGAGAATCAAGACTGACTCATGGGCCGACGATTGCTAAAAGTGAAGCACGCTGTGAGGAATGCCATGAGCCATTAACGGTCGCACATGTAATGGAAAGATGTGCTACATTCTCAGACCAAAGAGGAAGGTACTTGTCTCCGCCATATACACTGAAAAATGTATTGGGAGAGGATTGTGACATAGAAAGTCTTATTAGTTTCCTTAGGGAAAATGATATTTTCAATGAAATGTAATTATGCATAATGTTTATGCAATAGTTTTTAGACATTTAGAGCATAATGTTTATGCTTAGATTTTTTAATATAATATTTATTGTTATTTATGACATTTATTGATAGATTTTTAATTTTTAATATTTCAGTCTAACAAGGTGTTCGCCGCTTATGACCTTAGCTGTTGACGCGACAGATAATTTTAAATAATCAATCAATCAATCTCTCTCTCTCTGTATGTATATATATATATATATATATATATATATATACATACATACACACGTGTGTGTTACACACACATGCATATAAACACACGTATACATATGTATATTTTATTCTACCTTTAGGAAAAATAATTGCGCTTACATGAACGTTAACAGTAATTACAATAACTGATTAATGTGTCTCTGCCTGTTAAGTCTGACGCATACACGGTCTCTCTCTCTCTCTCTCTCTCTCTCTCTCTCTCTATATATATATATATATATATATATATATATATATACGTGTGTGTCACACGCACATGCATATAAACACGTATGTATACACATACATATGATTTATTCTACCTTTAGGAAAAATAATTGTTCTTACATAATACAGAAGTTTGTAATGTAATGGTGTTCACAGTATATATATCTAAACAGATAGATAACTAAACAAATAGCGAGAACTAGATATTCGTAGTGTCTTATTTCAAGTGATACGTGTATAAAAAGTCAAATATTTTTGGGCAATAATCTTCACACATGGAGCCATTAAAATTATACTTTTGCCTATATAGCCATTTTTGATTGGCCATTATAGGAAATTATATTGTTTGCCATGTGAATCAAGCTGTTGATTATCATTAATATAACTGGATTTTACGTCAATGAAGCCCTTTAAACTTGAGCCAAATACTTTTTTACGTATATATCCTATAGTAAACAAAATCTACTTCCACATTGTTGATGTTAAGTACATGCTATTTTCTTTAGTCAAAATATGAAAGTCAAATACTCTTATTCAAGAATTCATTGCAATGGTAATTTTCTGAAATACCCCAAACTATCCAAAAAGGTTTTCCTTACTTATACATGACAAATCTGAGTAATGAATAAAACTTCTTGCGGAGTTTTAAAGCACCATAATATCCTACAGCAGGTCAGATACACACTTGAATTAACACCACCTCCATAATTCCCATCAACCATCTTCACAAAATGTCATTGCAACGGTTGTCAGTCTATCTCTCTCTATATATATTGTATTCATAGAGAATATACATATATATATATATATATATATATTGTATATATATACATTATATACACAAACACACACACATACATGTATATATGTATATACACACATATATTTGAAACCTTGGTACACACCCATATTTCAAAATATCTAAGTTTATTTATGTTAATTATATATATATATATATATATATATATATATATATATATATATATGTATAACACCAGTGCCTGCAATATATATATATATATATATATATATGTATATATGTATATATAAACAAGTACCTAGACCGGGTAATGTGACGTAATTAATTCCTTTGTCTATTTAAAGAAACGGCAACAGCGTCAACCGCAGCTCCATTCACTTCTACACCAACAGGTGAGAAAGAGGTTTTCCAATTGGTATGTATGTATACTTAACAGATTTGACATTGAACGTATAACTGTTAATCTCATAGTGTTGCAATGGTTATGGCTAAAAGATACTACAAAGTAAAAAAAAAAAAAAAAATTCAATATATGAGAGGTTGATAGCGTCCCAGGATGTAGGTTTATTACATTTTCAGTTCTTCCTTAATTGGAATGTAATTAACATGCATCTTGGCGACTATTGTTAACCGATTTCCATAATATTATGTTGAATAGATTTTTTTTTATTTTTTTATTTTTAAAGAGCTACCGAGTAAGTATAGATACCTCTGTGTGTGCATTTGTATATATGCATAAATATGTTTGTATATATAGATACACATATAAATACACACATTTATATATACATATAGTATATATTTATATATATATACATATAGATATACAGATATATGGAGAAGAATATATACGTACATACATATATGTGTAGTGCACACACACACACACACACACACACACACACACACACACACACACACACACACACACACACACACACACAGAAAATTAAATATATTATTATCGTGTAATTTTACAAGTTTAACGTTGAAGGTTTCGGAAGACGAAAAGACAGGTTTCGTATTACACAAAACTTGCCTAAGGACAAGTGAAAATAGCTACATCACTTGAATAATATTCTTCGTCCACCGTTAGTCCTGATAATTATAACGAACTTCCGAAAGGTCTGATTCACATTTTACACTGCCTACTGACAACTGTAGCATTAATTGTACTTTTTAAAAAACTGTAATGGTCGGTGGAATTATATATATATGGAGAAAATATATACGTACATACATATATGTGTAGTGCACACACACACACACACACACACACACGTGTGTGTGTATGTGTGTGTGAGAGAACAGAATCAACGACTTAACCTGAAACTACAACCTCGACAGACTAACAGGGTAAATAAATCACAAGCAGCACTGAACACAGATCTCCAACAGAGACAACAACTGGATCCATGGCTGCAACTTCTCATACCCTCTCATCAGGATTGACTACTGAATCTATAATTACAACTGAAGCTACAACTTCGATAAAAGGGACATCTATAATTTCACCTACAAGCACAACAAGAAAAACTGTAGAATCAACAGCTACAACTGAATTTACAGTTGATGAACGTATGACCCCAACAAAGGAGAAAACAAAATCAACAGCTGGAATTGAACATACAGACTCGACAGAGAGGAAAACTGAATTTACATTTACAACTGAAACGAAAGCGTCGACTGAAAGAACGACTTCAACGACAGGTTAACCCGAGCTATCAAGCTCGACTGAGAAAATAGGTGTAACTAAATCTACAGCTGAATTTACAACTTTACCAAAGAGGGTAACAAAATCAACATCTACAACATAATTAACATCTACAACAGAATTAACATCTCTAACATAATCAACATATGCAACTGAATCAGTATCTACAACAGAAACATCTACAGCAGAATTAACAATAAAATCCATAGGCATATCGACAAGAAAAAATACAACAAAGCAAAAAGTAAGTAATATTCGTTCCAGTATCCAACTGCAATAGCCATTGCATACAGTATCACAAATATTATATATATATATATATATATATATATATATATATAACCTACATTTCTGCATACGTACATATACATTCCAAAAAGTGAATCTACATTTACAACTGAATCTACTGCGTCAAAGGAAATAACTGAAACGAAAGAAATACCAAGTGAGTTTGTAGCAACCACTGAACCTACAACTGTGGCGGAGAAGATAACAGAATCGACCGTAACACCAGTACCTGCATTGTCAACAGGAGAAATAACTACGCACGCAGAAAATAATGTAACTTATTTGTATTATATATCTTAAAATCAATATTTATAAATCGAAGAAGGTTAGTAGTAATTACTTATAGTAACACAAGTAATGGATCTCTATTTGTTTATTTTCTATCTATATAATGTGTGTATGTGTGTTTATATATATATATATATATATATATATATATATATATATATATATATATATGTGCATGTGTGTGGAATGCAGATAATTATATTCTGTCTTCTACATCAGTGGTTCTTAACCTGGGTGGCTTCAATATGTTCCAAAGGGGGCACGAGCACTTGGAAAAAGTGATTTCTCTAATTATTATTGGAAAGTTTAATTATAATGCGACTAATTCATACTCATAAAAAGACTAAACTACTTATAATTTTCTTCAAAATCTGGAAGGAAATTTTATTTACAGATGCAAGGGAGGGAAGGACAATTTCCTAAAGAGGGACGTGGTACTTAAAAGGTAAAGAACCACTGTTCTACATTATCTGTCTTACTTTAGGCAATCAAAATCCTAGAACGGTAACCGCTTCCATGTTCCAGAAATTCCTTATAGCACGTGTACAAATACAGGCCATAGAGACAGTCAGCTCTTTATAATAAAAAAAAAAAAAAAAAAAAAAAAAAAACAATCAATGGTTTTACTGATGACGGATAACAGATTCATGCTAAATACCGTTCTAGTACTTGTATGTCTTCCCGATATTCTGGTGTATATGCTTATTTCTTACATTACGTTATATAGATAACCAAATTCCGTACAGTGACTTAATATATCATATTAAATATCCTACGGATATTTATATATATAAGGAATCATATATATATATATATGAACACACATTTTCATGTATTTATATACAGATACCTATATGCGTATATGTATGTGTGTGTGTGTGTGTGTGTGTGTGTGTGTGTGTGTGTGTGTGTGTGTGTGTGTTTGTATTTGTGTAAATATCATCATCATCAAGGGGCTAACGCCGACGGGGGCGCATGTCAGCATTCACCCTTCGCTTCCAGCCACGAGGGTTCCTCATGGCGAGTCTCGAGGCAGGCCTTTGACCCATCTCTAACTCCTCGCGACAGGTTTTACCGAGCTGCCCAAGCCATGACCTCTCAATGGCCTACTCCACCCAAGATTGTCTCGCAGAGAGACAACCTGATGGGTCATCCACAGGGAAACGAGCTAGATGCCCATAAACCCTGAGCTGGCGATCCCGGATTATGCCGTCGGTTGGACACATGGTCCTGCTAATTGTACCCCATGATCTGGCTTGAGACTTGTTACAAAATGCATCAAGACGAGACTCCAAGGCACTGGATAGCGTCTAGGTTTCGCTTCCACATACCAAACTGGCAGTATCAAGGCCTTAAAGACACACAAATTGGTCTTTCTGCATAGGAACCGACATCTCCAAATGCTCTTGTTGATCAAGTTCATGGTTCCAGCTGTCCTTGTGTGCTTGTGTGCTTGTGTGGTTGTCCGTGGGCATTTGAGTAAGGATACATATACATGTACATATATCTATACATATATATGTATAGATATATATATACATATATATTTATATATACACATATATATATACCTATATAGAAATATACATATATGCATATGTATATATTTATATATGTATATGATATATATGTAATATATATATATATATATATATTTGATATACATATATATATACACACACACACAAAGTTTAATCTGTGTCAATACAGACCTGTACAGATATACCGAGAGAAACTAATTTCCAGTCTGACTATAGCGAGGCTTAATAGTAGCTAATTTGCAAGAAATTTATTTTTATATATTCATTTTATCTTCCATATAAAGCTTTTTTTCTCCGATTGGATGTAGACCTTTAGTCGCGGCATCTTTCGTTTCCATTATTTTGGAAAACACGAAATTGCCGGAGCTGGATGTAGAATTTTGGTTGCAGCAACCACAAGTGCAATTGTGACCACGGCTTTTCACATTTGCGGCTTACCAACTGGTCATCAGAAAATGATTTTATGTTGTTATCAAATTCGTTGGGATGTATTTATATTATCATTGTTATTTCATGACTGATGTATAACAGTTATATTGTACATAAACCTGTTCGCAATCACTGAAAAGGTGACTAGGGATATATGATAGTCATTGTCTGTTGTATATTGCGACGGTCGCATCGATACGAAGACCATGGCAATGGGAAAGAGCTAGGGATACGACCCTTAGCCTAACGCAAAATGTCTTTTTTCGACGAGAAAGTAAAGCAAGACACTACCTATTTAAATCTGGCCGCACCAATTCGCTAGAGAATTCCTACTCTCACAAGCTTGTTTGCTGGAACTGTTGAGGAGACTCAGGTGAATGTGGGTCTGCACTTTTCGACAAGACATGGACGAGTATTATTTCATTTCTTTTTTCTATATAGGGAATGACAGTAGTATTATTAAATGATAACAATACTTGTATATATATATATATATATATATATATATATGTCACGATAATTACATCTAATAAACGTAACCGTATATAGATAAATATAATTATCCTATATACAGAAGTATAAACACTAGCGAATGAGAGGTGTGACTGCTGAATGAAAGACTAGGTGGTGGTTCTGCTTGTTCGCATATGCAAATATTCCCGCTGCTATTGGTTGTAGCAGGTGTCTTAGGCCTAAGATCGCTTTTCACCACCGGCTGAAAAGGACGTGATCTCGACTCTTGTTTTACCGCTATTTCCTTGGAAAGAAATCCAATCTAGAAGTTATAAACTAAATATATTTGATATTCTCCTCTGATAAGTTATAAACAACATCGAAGTGCAAAACAGATAAAACTAAATAAAGAAACCGTGCAGTGCGAAAATACGTGAGTGCGGACAGTGAAATGACTATTAGTGAAGTGACTATTTTTGAAGTGATTGTGTTAGAGATGCTGTGCTATAATCTAGGGTTAGGATTAACCTGTAATGCGGAAGGTGAGTGAGTGGGGTGAATGTGTAGGGCATCATCCATTGAACAATGTATTTTGTGCTAAGTGAATAAATAAATAAAAAGTTAAGTTATTCAGTGCATTTATGTTTCCACTTATTTCTCTCAGTGGCTCACAGTATATATATATATATATATATATATATATATATATATATATAACTGCCATAACTAAATACTCAGAATATAAATAATTTCTTGAGTAAAGTGTGACAATATATATATATATGGATACAAAATATATATTTTTAGATATGTGTGTATATATGCATATATACATAAATATATAAATATATATACCTATGCATATGCACAATATATGTATATTTATATATATATATATATATATATATATATGTTTGTGTGTGTGTGTGTGTACATGTATATATACACTATATATATATATATATATATATATATATATATATATATATACATATATATATCATACATATAAATGTGTATATATATTTACATTTCAATATATATGTATAATGAGAGAGAGAGAGAGTAGCTACTAGCATGAATGCTTGTATGTTCTCTGTTTTCTATCAAAAGGTATAACAACGGTACCAGCTACAACTGCAACTGTAACTGAGATAGGTGAGAATCATTCTCATCCGCATTTTGTATTTGTTGCTGTTTTTATATATTATTTTCTCTACACTGCGGACAGTTTCCATTTATTTCTGTCAATATTTCAGATCATACTGAGAGAAGTTATAAAACTATCACATGCTAAACATCAGTTATTTAATACGAGGAATGTATATTATTAATACGTTACTCTTCTCTTTGTTTATTTATTCCACGGGAAAAAATAAATTACAAGTATTTCGCATAGACATCTTAATCAATTTTTGCAGTGCTTAGAAAAAGCACTGTAAAGTTAAAAAGTAAAAGGTTGACAATGTTCCATAATAAATGTTAACTACAAATTCAATTTGGCCTCAGTTAAAGTGTAATTAACATGCACAATGATGAATATTGTTAAAATAGATATGATTGATATTTGTAATGAATATGTGGGTGAGGCAACCGGATGAGTTTGAATATAAGAGTGGGAGGGATGGGAAGATTACATTTATTTGCACATTCTAGTATCCATGCTCATACACTTTATACTATTTATATGAAGGCTTTCCCATTCAGCAATAAATGGTCTCGTGTAGGTGTGTGAATTTTAAAAAAATCCTGTACTTCATGATGTGTTGCTGCTCCTGAAACGAGGGTCTGCGTCTTTGATTTTGTTAGACTGGTCTGAAGTCTGCATCAACAAGAGCAGTATCATGGTCACTTTCGATATACATACATACACATTTTGTGTGCGTGTGTGTGTGTGTGGAAGGAAGAAGGATTATAAACTGGAAAGAGAAGCAACGCAGTGAACACAGGGAATTTGACGACAGGTGAACGGATGCGAAGGGAGGTCATGTGAGGACGAAAGGCGTAGGATGTTGAAACACTGCCTGAAGTTGGAATTAGGCAGACGCTTTGTGATATTAGAGCCTGTTTCACTAAGTGATTAAGAGTCTATCTCAACATAAAAATGCTGACAAAAACTCACAATGTAAAGCTAGATTTATTGAAAAGGAGTTTCGAAATCTACCTGGATTCAATCTTCAGGATATATACATGTAGTATATGTGTGAGCAACAAACACACTCAAATATACACACACAAACATTTATAGGAGAGGGAGAGACTGGGAAGCTATAGATATTTAGCATAAGACCATTAGCCCTATTTATTGTGCAAAACTATAAGAGGGAACATTTTAATAAACAGCGAAAGTAACATGTACGATTCAAGTAGATAAAAACCATGAATTCACATTTCTTGTAGGACCTACAGTCTCGACAGATAGGAAAATGTATTCAACAGTTACTAATAGACAGACGAATTCAACAATTTCAACCAAAACAGCAACTTCGACAGAGAAGGAAGCAAACTCAGAACTCAGAACTGAGTCTACTACCTCGACAGGGAGAATAACTAAAATTTCAGTTACAACTGAACCTCGACGCTTAATACAGAAATCAACAGAAGGAAACAGCAGAATAAGTGTCTTCAGAGAAATATACAACTTTGATAGAGATGACAACTAAATTAACAGCTAAAATTGGACCTACGGGTTCGACAGAAAAGATCCATTAAATTAACGTCTACAATGGAATCTACAACCTATACAGAGAAAACACCAAAATCAACAGCTAGAACTGGTTCTACAAGCTCAATAGACAAGGCTACTGTATCTGCAACTAGAACTGAGCCTACAAGCCATACAAAGCGAACCACTCCATCAACAGTCTTGACATAAACGATAATTAAATCAGCAGATATACCCAAACCTATAACTTCGACGGTTAGGACAACTTAATTCATAACTACAAATGAACCGTTAAGTTCAATAGAGGGGACAACACAATCAGTAACATCTGAACCTCTAATTTCGACAAAGACAGCTGAAAATGAAATATACTACTACAACTGTCCCTACAACCATGACGGAGGGGAAAATTGAGACCGAGACCGAGAAAACAAATTTAATAACTTCAGTTGAATGTACAACTCCATCACAAAGCTTTCTTCAATCAACTGGTGCAACCAAGATCATACCCTCGACGATGAAAGCAACAAAATCAACTGGACCCACAACCTCGACAGATAGCATGAGTACATTAACAACTATAAATGAACCGAAAAGTTCCAGAGATGAGATAACCAAATTGATAACTACAATTGAATCTACAACCTCAGCTGAGAGGAGAACTGATTTTACAAATGTAGATAAAAGTACACAGTCAACAGAAACAACGAGTACATCTGAAACTACAACCTCGACAGATTGGATAAGCAAATCTACAAGCAGCACTGAACACAGAACTTAGAGGGAACATCTAGATCAATGGCTATAACTGCACCTACCCTCTCATCCGAGATGACTACTGACACTATAGTTACAAATGAATTTACAACGTTGATAAAAGGGACAACAGCTATAATTTCACATACAAGCTCAGTAGGGAGTATTTACAACTGAAACCAAAGCATCGATAGAAAAAATAACTTCAACGACAGGTTCGCTCGAAGTATCAACCTCGACACAGAAAACAGGCATACCTACATCTACAGCTGAACCTACAGCTTTCACAAGGTGGGTAAAAGAATTAACATCTACATTTTCTAGGGGGCTCCAGGTTACAGTTTGAATTATTGAATATGGTTGTAAAAGACGAAAAGACTCAATTCAAGGTACGTGGTATATTAACAATAACACCCGTAATCTCAAATCAGAAAATAGATACA
>NC_061830.1:15676457-15681457 GCF_019202785.1 Penaeus chinensis
TTTTATATATACATATATATATATTTAAACGTGTGCATAGATTGGGTAATGTGATGCAATCAGGTGTCTTTCCTGTAGATCTATATCTGATCTCTTGTTTCAACTACAATTGCGGCAGAGAGAACAACGAAATATATAGCTGAAAGTGAACCTGCAGCTCCTACACAGATAACAACTGAACCTTCTTCAGTCTGAACAGAGAGCACTAATAAACCATGGCCTACAATTAAATCTACTTTCTTGTCAGAGAGTACAACCAAAGCAGTTACAGTTGAACCTACAATTTCAATAGAAGTGACAAAAAAAAGTGTTACTAATGAACCTACAACCTCGATTGAAGCATTATCAACTGAACTTTTAATATAAACAGAAAGGGTTACTGATTCTGCATCTACTACTGAACCCAAAACCTCGACATAGAAGATATATGAATCATCAGCTTTAACTAACAGTCTTGACTGAGAGCTCAACTAAAACAGTTACAGCTGAACCTACAATTTTACTAGAGATGACACGAAACCAGTTACAAACGGATCAACATCATCTACAAAGAGGGCAAACGAATCGACTACTACAATGTCAACTGATAGGAAGACTGAAATAGCAACAACTGGTTATACAACCTCGACAGAGAAGGCAACTGAAACAACTACCAATAAATCGATAGAGAATATAACTAAATCAATTACTACAACCAGATCTAAAGCTTTGACAGAAAAAAAAAAAACTTCTGGAACGCCAGAACCTATAATCTCAGTAGGAAAGATGACTGAAGCTGGTACAAATGAAGTTACAACTAACACAGTCCCCACAGAAGTATTAAGAGCAACCCCTGAATCCACAATCTCGACAGAAAAGGAAGACTGAAACAGTTTTAGCTGAGCTTATAATATCGACAGAGAGGGCGACTGAATCATCATTAACAAATGAGCCCTCGACCTACAATAGAAGGTACAACTTTGTCAGAGATAACTAAATCCACAGCCACATCCAAGTCTACAAACTCGGCAGAAAGGATATCGGAATCAACAAAACAAAGGACAGTTGAATCACCATTTCTTTGCCCACAGTCTCGACAGAGGGGATAACTGAATCATCCTCTATAATTGAAACTACAGACTCCATACAGAGTACGACTCCAAAATCACAGTTACCTACAACCTCACCAGAAACAAGTGAAACAGTTAAAAATGAACCAACAGCTTCGACAGAGAGGGCAATAGCTACAACTGAATCTGCAATGTCGACAGAAAGAACGACTGAAACAGCCACTAATGAGCTTATAACGTCTACAGCTACCAGTGACCCTACAACCTCAACAGAAAGTATGACTACAATCTCGAGAGAGAGGACTGAAACAGCCACAGCTAAGTTTGCAATTTCGACTAAGGGGGCGACTGAATCAACATTTACAACTGAACCTACGATCTTGTCTACAGCTGAGCCTACAAGCTCAACAGAAAGGATAACTGAATCAATAGAAACAAGTGATCAAGAAACCTCGGCAGTGAAAACAACAGAATCAACGGCACCGGGAGTCTTACCTAAAACATTACATGAAACATCGATGGAAGAAACAACCACAGAGCCAAAAGATAAGCAATTTCTGTAAGGTAATGTGTGCATTATGAATATATATAATATATATATATAACATATATTATGTGTTTGTTTACACACACACACACACATATATACATATATATTTATGTATGTGTATATATGTATATATATATATATATATATATATATATATATATATATATATATATATATATATTCACATACACACGGGGGCTTCAAAAACTCCACTTTGATTTCAGTGCACCTGAACATTTTTGTACCAACGTGTTATAATGTGTTCAAGTCAGGCACCATTCAAGCAACATGGAATCCACCAAAATCGAGGTCAGGACAAACATTAAATTCATGGTGAAATTTGGTTGGGAGGAGAGGCAAATCATTGACGTTCTCGAATAAGCTTATGGTGACAATGCCCCAAAGAAATCAACTAATGGATAAGTGGAAGAAACGAAATTAAGATGAACCCTGCAGTTGCGGGCCATCAACGTCAGTTTGTGAGGAAAATATTGATGCTGTTCGCAAAATGATTGAAAAGGACAGCCGAATGACAATTGAATCAGTAGCAGACACACTCAACATCTTTCAATGGGAATTTTGAACAAGTGGGGTGAGGACTCTAAAGCTTTTCTACAGAGAATTGTAACAGGAGATGAAATATATTTCTAACAGTACGATCCCGAAAACAAAATTCAATCAAAGCATTGGCTGTCCAGGGGTGGAGGTGTACGAGTCAAAGCAAAATCTGAGCGGAAAGGGCATGGCCACTTTTTTCTGGGATGCAAAGGGGATTTTGCTGGTTGATCTCCTCGAGAGCAAGAAAACAATTACATCTGCTTATCATGAATGCATTTTGTGAAAATTGTAAAAAAAATAAAACAATAAAAAATCACAGAAAAACGCCCTGGAAAGCTGCATCAACGTTCTCTTCCACCACGACAATGCACCCGCTCACGGCGCTCGGCAGACAAGAGGGAAATCGTCCTACATCCACCTTACAGCCCGACGTTTTTTTGTTTCGAAAATTCTTTTAAAAATCAGTGAAAGTTACCAATTTTCCATCGGTTGAAGATGTAAAAAGAGCTGCTCTGACATGGTTCAGATCACATGACCTTTAGTTTTACTCAGACGGACTTGAAGGCTGGTATCGACGTTTTCAGAAGTGGAATGACCTTACTGGAGCATATGTTGAAAAATAAACGTCATAACTGAAACCAATATTTCAAACTGACCTTTTAGACGAACTTTTTGAAGCCTCCTCGTATATACAATTATCTATACACATAACCACACATACACACACATATTTATATGTACATATGTATATATGTGTATGTGTGTGTCTGTATGCAATTATGCATTTTTGGTACACAAACTTATATATGTGAATTTATTGCAGCTGCACAAAAAAAACACCAAAATAACAAAGTAACTTTAAGAAATCGGTACATATTCCTGCATCATTAGGCACACACACACACACACACACACACACATATATATATATATATACATATATTTATGTATATATACATATATATACATATATATATGTATATATGTAAAAATATACATATTTGCATATGTATACACACACACACATATATATATAAACATATACCTAGATTGGGCAATGTGACGTAAATACCTATATTTCCTGTGTATCTATTGTCATATCCGATCTGGGACCACCATTTAGCTTTTCTGCATACTTTTTCCATATTCACAAATATACAAAGATACAACCCTTGCTCCAGCTACAAATGCGGCACGGTTAATATAATTCTGGTCGTGTTATGCATTTTTTTCTTGTATACATCAAATCATAATCCAGAATAAACAGCTTTATTAAACTTTTTTTTTTTTTTCTATTTCAACAGCGTCAACAGCAGCACCAACAGGTGAGACAGAAATGTTCTAATCAGTATATTATATGTATACTGAGAGGTTTGACATTGGACGTACTGCTGTTAATTTCACAATATTGCTATGTTCATGGCTGATATATACTACAAGAAGCAAATTTAAATCATTATGATATATGAGAGGTAGATAAGTGTCCCAGTATAGAGGTTGATTAAATTTTCAGTTCGGCCTTAATTAAACTGTAATTTTCAAGATATGTGTGTGAACATATTTGCATATAAATAAATAAATATATGTAAATATATATATGATTGCATGTATGCAATCACACACACACACACACACACACACACACACACACACACCACACACACACACACTGTGAAGGCTCTATAATGAACGCCTTACACATATGGTTTAGCAGGAATAGTGAAACGGACGGTTGGCGTAAACACACAGATATTCACACGATACTAGTCTGGATAAGGTTTAGTGCTAGGTCGTCAGCCCGGAGGGGGGGGATTCGCGGCTGGAGCCAGCCTGACCGACAAGCGGTCGGCGGCAGGAACTCTCTGAAGGGACTCTCTCTGACCTGGGTCATCCTGAGCCTTAAGTACCTTAAGCACACCCTGTTGGAGCTTGCCACGTGGGAGCTATTTATGCCTACTTATACACACATATATACGCGTGCGCGCACGTGATGACTGTTCAGATGCAGCAGAAAAACAGCAGTGTACAAAATACCTGAAAGGTATATGCTATTTGTTGACCCTTAGTGATTGACTTGGTGTTAACATGCCTACGATGCGTGTGTGGTCATAGTAAATATGATAGACCAACACCTACACTTCATCTATATAATATATATAAATATAATATTTGTTTTGTGTAGTGCAGATGGATAAATATATGATACATATATACATATATATTAGCGTTGGGTCGTGTGAGTTTGTTAGTGTGTGAATGTGTTTGTATCATATAATAGACTAATATATATCATTGATATATATAATACACATTAATTTATATAATGTATTGTTATATATATGTATATGTGAGTATGTATTATATGTATGTATATTTTCTTATATGAATCTAACGACTTCGACACACATGAGTAATA
The DNA here is from genome assembly GCF_019202785.1 of Penaeus chinensis. Classification (NCBI taxonomy): domain Eukaryota; kingdom Metazoa; phylum Arthropoda; class Malacostraca; order Decapoda; family Penaeidae; genus Penaeus; species Penaeus chinensis. The sequence goes on from NC_061830.1 coordinate 15,681,031, forward strand.
AAAGCAATAAATACTAATGAATCATATATGAATCGATAAATAGATGAACAAACTAAATATAGGACGTGAATCTTAGTCGAACATGAAGACCCATAACTCATTCATGATCTGTAAAGCAATACACTTACAATCAAACCACAAATAACGATCATAACCCCCAAACTATTGGTAAAAATACACAACTGGAGAGACCAATCAGCTGACTATAGTGAACACTGAGAACCAATAACTCAGTTACAACTGACTCTGTAAAGGCAGCAGCTACATCAACCCACAAACAACTACAAACTGTACAACGAGCCACAGTCAGTCCACAAATAACATTACAAAGAAACACAGAGAAATTATATCTGAATCAATATCTAGATCTAAATCTACAAGCTCGATCGAGAGTCCCAATTAACATAGAAAAACGACAGAAGAAAAA
>NC_061830.1:15728957-15738957 GCF_019202785.1 Penaeus chinensis
TTGCGGCGAGGCCATCAAAGTCATTGGAAGGTTTACATACCTTGGTAGGGTAGTCCATGGCTCTGGGTTGTCAGACCAGGAAGATGCAGGTTCCTATGCAGAAGGACCAAGTTACGTGTCTTCAAGACCCTGATATTGCCAATTATGCTGTATGGAAGCGAAACCTTGACGCTATCTAGTCATAATGATTCTTGTAACAGGTCGTTGCACCAGATCATGGGGTATAGTTTGCAGGACCATGTGTCCAACCGACGACCGTGAGACCGGCATAGGACCTGTTACCTGCACAATGCAGGACCGCCAACTCAGACTATACGGGCACCCAGCCCGTTTCCCCATGGATGACACTGCCCATCAGGTTGTCTTTTCCCGAGACAACCATGTGTGGAGGCCCGTGGGACGACTTAGGAAGTTGTGACTTGGGCAGACTGACCAATCTGTCACGTGGAGTTAGATATGGGTCGAGAACCTGCCTGGCGGCTCGCCATGAGGAACCTTCGTAATTGGAAATGCCTCTTCGGCGTCAGCTCCATTGATTAATTGATTGAATATGCATACATGGTGGGAATATTTGAAAGTCATCCAGTTGTTCCATCAATTAGAGAAAAAAAAAAACTTATTAACTTCTCTCTTGTTCAAGTAATTATTATGCCTATCGTTAATCTCGATTTTTTCATATAGATATATAACCTGAAATAGACATTGATCTATTATTACAGAAGCTATTAAATGATACTTTCTCGTTCTGCAAAAGTGAATTAAGTCCTTTATAATCAATGGTGACGTAAAACTAAACTGTACTAAAAGACAAAGAAATACTTTTGGATTAAGTTTATATTATCTTCATATCTACGGAGGATGGATAGCTCTTTTAAGAAGAGATATGATTTTAAGAATCTTTATTAGGTGGGCAAAAGGTACTATGGCTGCAGGAAAATTCCTGATTTATGAGAATTAATTTTCAGGATGTCAGCTTGCTCTGTCTTTATGAGAAAGGTGGTGGCGAATCTGATGGGATAATAAACTTCAATAAGTTGGCAGGAAGATATTTTTGCAGGGTTTACAAGAGGTTGGATTTTTTTTTTTTTTTTTTTTTGTTAAGAGGACTAACATGTACATTACAATATTAGATAATCAATATCACAACCAATGTAATGGTATATAACGAAAACGTTTGTAGCTTTAACAATGTTTTCGTAATTTAGAATTACGTGCCGTTTACCTCTTTTTCCGTTTTATTTTGAGGTATTTATATTAATATACGATTCCCATCACTGGTGATTGCTGACTTAATTAGGTATTACTAACATTTAGGTTTCGCAGCGCTTCCCTTCTGGTATGGCAAAAGATGCTGTTTCAGGTTTTCTATCTCAGCAAAATTATATGACTGCATATATGTATTCTATATAAAAAATATCCAATTCGACATGACAGAAATACATGGTTTTAACAAGTGCGGCAATTCATTCAGAAAAATATGAAACTATAATACGATCAACGGTAACTCTTCAATGTACAAATGCTTTAAATGTCCTATTTAATAATTTTCAGACCGAGCTTAATGAATTGCATTCTGGAAAATGCCAAATTATACTTTTAAAATAATATAACATTCTATATTCATAAATACGACCTGCATATGTCTCCATAATATATCATGTCGGCTGAATCCTGAATAATAGTAAAAAAATAAACACACATATATGTACATTCATTTGTTTATATTTATGTATAAGTATCTCTCTCTCTCTTATATATATATATATATATATATATATATATATATATACACATCCACACACACACACACATTATATATATATATATATATATATATATATATATATATATATATATATAGAGGAGAGCGAGAGAGAGAGCTATAGACACACACACACACACACACACACACACACACACACACACATACACATATATGTGTATATATACACTTATGTATGTATTTCTGTATACACACAGACACATACATATATGTATGTATGTATGTGTCCACATGGCTTTTGTCAATACTTCAATATGAATGGGAATCGTTTACTGGTACATGTATCCCTTCCTGTAAACTGTATGTTTCCTTTCTCAGGTCAGGCGAATCCGTTTTGGCTATTAAAAAAGTTCTGGGTTATATTACCTGCATAACAGCTCTCCACAAATAACTGTCCCATTAAATAAAAGTTATATTAAGGAGTAAGTGCTATCACAGTATAACTGTATACACTCTTTATCTCTCTTACTTTGTCTCTTTTTCGTGTAAAAAGGAAAAAAAAAATGGAATACAGTGGCAAGAAATTCAGACTGGTACACCCGCAACATTTTTTAAAAATTACATGAGAATGCCTTTTTTGTAATTCTTAGTATGGCAACGCTGAGATAAATCACAGAAGACATAGACAGGCAAGGGGGAAGAGCAATAGAAGGGAAAGAAATTAAAAACCTAAGAAAAGTGAGAAAAGGGGAGTTAGTTACTGACCGGCACAACAGAATGATAGGACAAGAAACATTTCCAACATTTTCTTTGTGATCGATGATAAACAAAGCTTTTCAGATTTAGGACTTGTGGATTTGAGCACCTATGGGTTTAGAATAAAAGCTTTAATTTTTCTTGCTTTTTATATTTTTTGGAAAGTATGCATTTTTCTTTGTTTTTCTTTTAGTTATTATCTTTAGTACTATTAGTACGTGGTAAATTGATAAAATAACCCAGCGGTTATCTGCAGTGATTGCAATGATGGTGGCGATGATGATAAAGATGTAGATGATGATGATGATGATGATGATGATGATGATAATGATAATGGTAATGATAATGATAATGATAATGATGATGATGATGATGATGATAGTGACAATGATTATGATGCTGCTACTGATGATGACGATTACGAGTACGATTAACTTTATTATGATTACTATGATATTGATGATTACTATTATTATCATTACGTGATTATTATTATCATCATCATGATGGAGGGTGAGGATGATTATGATATTGATGATCATGATGATTATGGCAGCGATAATAATAATGATAATGACAATGATAACAACTATAAGAAAATAGTATTAATAAAGACGATCGTGGTGGTATGGAAACGGCTCGCAATAGGATGATTATGAAAATCAGTTACATTTAGTAAGTAGTACAGTACAAACATAAGATATACATTATATATATTCGCGTATATGACCAAGGTCATGAGATTAAGCCGCTAGTACCGGGTAATCATACTGTCTACCGTTGTATTCTTGTGTATTTTGTTTGCACACAGATAGCTCCACAGGTACTCAGCCACTAAAGGGCCAATTCGGATGTCTGCGTGTCCTAAGCTAATTTTTTTCTCTCTCTATTGCTATTAATATTGAAGTTGTAATTGTGGAACCATCAATGGGTAAAGCCCACGCGACATGCATTCTTGCCATCCCGACGACTAGGATAAAACCGTCTGTTCTAATTGCTTCCACTCATGTATTCTAATAATTTCTAATGATTTATATCATTTACTACACGCACCACAAGGATGACTGTGTTTTTTCTTTCTTTCTTTTTATTTACGCAGATAGAACATGATAGGATGAAAATCAAAATCTTGACTCCTTGCTGGGTTTATTGTTCTTCAAACCTAATTCTACAGTCGGCCACCAGAGGCGCTCAGATCACAGGCATAATACGTATAACGATAAAGTGTATGAAACTTCTACAACAGAAGTATAGCTTTGCATAAACTATTTCTATAAAATATATATAAAAAAATATTTTATAATAATCATAACATTACCTATAGATAATATAATTAATCGGCTTCTATCAGCAGACACCTAGCCATGTCGAAGAGAGTCTTCCACGACCTTTGAGCTGTTCCATTCTTGAGGGCGAGTAAGGAACGGAAAATTCTTGTTTTATCTTGATCTTTGTCATCAATGATCGGAAGTTGCAAAGCGTAAATTCTGTACCATTGTCAGCACGAAGATGTTGAACTACTTCAAATGAACCACTATCGGCCATGAATGGCTGGGTAGCCTTCAACGTACCACTTTTCTCTCTTAACAAATAAACCATAATAACGCCTGAATAATCACCTGCAAATGTGACTGCATGTTTGAAACACCCTTTCCTACTACTTTACAGGTCCTGCTAAATCACAATGTAGTAGCTCTAATTCTTTGTTGCTCTCTCGTTAGGTTTTCTACTTCTGAATGGATCGATCTTTCCTGGGTATATGTTTCACAGTCTCAATTTTCCTATTAGAGATGTGCATTCCATATACACTTTCTAACTTCATGACATCTTTCATGTTACAATCTCCTAGGGTATTGTATGGCGCACACTTTTATTTCTTTACTGTATATGTACTTTTCTTTTCCTCTAAACTGTTTAGGTAGTACAGTTTTCCTTTCTTTTCAGTTTTAAACAGTGTCATCTAGGACATTAAGCATTGCATATTCACGACCAAAAATTACACTTACACATGTCTATGTTGCTGATAGCACTGGTATAATATCTTGCTTGTATGAAGGCACATACAATGCATCTATCAAGGTTGTCTTATTTAATCTACCCTAATTAGCATGTAGCCTCTCTCTTACCTTGTATTACACCAATGGCTCTACTTCTATTAGCTAATTCTATTGTATTACTCTGGATTAAAACTATCAAGCCTATTGAACTTCTCTTTTTCTGTAGTAATCATAGTTGACAAGTAAGCACTTTTCTTGCTTAAATTTCGTTTAACACACAAAATGCATAGTTTTTTTTACTTCATCGATATCGCTGCTGCTTGCTTTCTTGACTGCATCTGGATATCTCCAGGAATTTTCTCTCTTGTAGTCTCTTCTGTTGAGTCCTAGTTTACCACGTGAGTAGCACTTCGCCATTAGATTTTCATGTCTGTCCCTCATTTTCATTATACTTTCACCTCTATCTTGAGTTGTACATGACTTCTCTGACTCTTCAAATGCACGTAATTCCATGCACGTAATTCCTTGAACTGGGAGGTCAGTGGTTTCTTCCGGACAATTATAGCACGTACCAAAGTCTTGAGGTAGGCCCTTGTGAAATATTGTTATTAGCAGACTCTCTTCTTATCTCACCTGCTGCCTTGAGCGAAACTGCTGCTGTCTCTGCTTTCACCATAGAGTCTGTCGTAGTCTCCTCTTTGGTCATCTTAAGTAATGTCAGTTGTGTAGTCAAAGAAACTATTCTTGGCATACTCTTACCGAGACAATAGTCTCGCACGATCTTAATGGCCTTCTTCCCATCGTGCTTGGCATCTCGAATTATCAATGAGAGACTTTTGTCATCCAGCACTTGTACTAATTAACAATAAACCCGTCGGATTTCCTCCCTGTGGTGATAACCTCGTGGAGTTTTCTCGTCATTAAATAACCACATTTTTCGTCTCACAACTGGTAATGGATAAGCAGGTTGAGAATGTGACGATGAAAAGTTTAAATTTTCACTATTTGCTTGGTTTATTGTTGTTCAGATTCATTTGGCTACCAAAGGCGCTCAAATCACAGGCAATATGCATATAATGATAATATGTTTAAAACCTCTACAACTGAAATATATCTTTGTATAATCTATATATTTTACCTCAATAAACATAAATAAAAATGCTGTAATAAAACATAACATTATCTATACATAATACCATAGTGACTGAAGTTTAACTCACATCATAACAGTTTATGGAGTAGTTCGAGAAGTTGAGAAGATAATGGTAAAACTTGGGTGAGTGTTCCATTGTTTTCCGGTTGTAAACCCACAGGTTCCTCTTCATTACGGCTCAATCTATTTCGTCATCCCCTTGACCAGTCCCGCAAAAGTTGGAAGCTTATTATTAGTGGAAAGAGAAAGGGAAAGAAAAAAAGAGAGAGATGCGTTTGTGTGTATATGTATATTTCTATATATGTATATATCATATATTATATAAACATGTATGTATCTATATGTCTATATGTATATATAAATATAAGTATGGATATGTGTGTGTGTGTGTGTGTGTGTGTGTGTGTGTGTGTGTGTATGTATGTGTGTGTGTATGTGCGTGTGTGTGTGTGTGTGTGTGTGTGTGTGTGTGTGTGTGTGTGTGTGTGTGTGTGTGTGTGTGTGTGTGTGTGCTCCTTCCTAGTTTGTTTATTTGGTTCACCATCTTTTCTCATTCCTCGTTTAGTTTGAGGTCTACATTCTTTGATATCTTTCTCTTTTATCAGACTAATCTTCTCGTTTTCTACTTTTTCTATTCCTTTGGTTATCTCTTACTCATGTCATTCATTCCCATCTCATTGCTTGAACTTTTCTTATTTTCGTTCATTTTCTTACGTCCTCATACCTATCCCAAATCCATCTACCATAATACTCTTCCAACTTGACACCTGTTTCCGAATTCTGACCCGAACCTGGGTAAACCAGTGGACGAGGCTCAAACACGTCAGAGACAATCCCTGATAACACACAACACAACCGCACTGTATTGCTACCAAGCCATGATGTTTTATATATATATACACACACACACACACACACACACACACACACACATATATATATATATATATATATATATATATATATGAATAAACTATTGAATTACTGTGCATCTCGAGTTTCTCCTTGCACTTCACGCAGTTCAAACTCTAGAGGGGCTAATAAGCCAGGTGACAGGTCATATTCTTATATTTTATTGGACTTTATCACATATCTATGAAGTTTTTCTTAAAGGTGAATGGGAGCCAAAGTTACGAACCCCTCCAATTATTTTGGAATTAACTAGAATTATTTTAACAATCAAGTTATTGATTATAACTGGTGATCATATAAGCTTACTTGTTTTGCGATGTCTTTAAATAATTTCATTACTTTATATGTACGTCCTACCCCGTCATAAACCTAATTATCTACTATTCTAATTGATCAAAGCCTATTGCGGAGGCTCGACGGACAAGTTACAAATTTTATGACTATCCTCTATACTGTTTTTGTTTCAAGAGTCTATAGACTGTTATACAAAGCTAATTTGCGGTGTTTTTAATGCAATTTCATTTTAGTTTTAATGTTTTTTGTATATATTTTAGTTTTGTTAAAATAACTATTGCTACAATGACGTGGACGATACGTAATGAACTTTGAAAGGGAATTGTCTTTGGACCTGCGTGTGTGCCCCCCTGGATTACCCTTTCACTGTGGCGTCACTGTGGTAGCAAGACAAGGTTATGTCTGAAATGAATTGCATATATATATATATATATATATATATATACATATATATGTGTGTGTTTGTGTGTGTATGTGTATACGTACACATACACACAGATATTTATATGTATGTATGTATACATATATATATATATATACATATATATATATATAATTATGTATGTGTGTGTATGTATGTATACATATATATGTGTATGTATGTATGTATACACATACATATATGTATATTATATATATATATGCATACAAACATACAAGCAAATAAATAAAGACACACACACACAGTGAGTGTGTGTGTGTTTATATATATATATATATATATATATATATGTATATATATATGACTGCCGCGATAGGCCGGTGGTTAAGAGCACTGGACTCCGACCCCTGTGGTCCTGAGTTCAATTCCCAGTCGTGGTAGTCGTAAAAATGCCTGTGCTCTGACTGATTGCACGAGCCCGAGGAAACGACATATCGCCTTGAGAAGTCAAACGCAGGTGTCATAGAGAAAGTCACCGCCGTGACACAAGTGTTAGCGCGCCGAACCGCGGTTGTTAGGAAAGGCATCCAAGGGTGGCACTGCCGTATAACCTCTCAGATAATGAATTGAGAAAGGCCTATGTCCAGCAGTGGAATGTACGGCTGTTCAAAAAAAAAAAAAAAAAAAAAAAAATATATATATATATATATATATATATATATATATACCACCACTATCATATCTACGTAAGACTAACCCAATATTTGCCAATCCGTTTGTGCGCTCATGTGCGCGCGCGATTGCATGTGTGTGTATATGAATGCACACACATACATGCACACGCGCACGAAGTGTGCGTGTATTAATGCACACACATGCACACACGCACTGATTTGTAAACATTGGGTATATCTGCAGACAGCAGTTGTTTTGTACTGGGTGAACTCCCATAGCCTGCAGACTGCAGGCTATGGGAGTTCACCCAGTACAAAACAACTGGTGCCTTGAGGCATCTATAAGATGAAAAATATATTTACAATACACCTGCACTAACTGGGTTAATAGTTCAGCAGGGATATTGCATATGCCCACTACATTCAACCCTTCAGCTTTGAGATCGCCTCCCTAACCTTAGTCAGGGTAGGAGGTACTTCACTGATGGGTAGATCTGGCATAAGGATTTCGACAAACTATCATCCAAACTGGTGGAGAGTCAAACCTGATACAGCTGCTCAAGATTCTCAGCCCTATGTTCATGAACCCCTACATGATCTAAGAGGATCCATCCAAACACTGAGCAGACTGCAGTCGTCTGTGACGAGGGCTTGGGAGTTCTGGTTTCTCAGGGCTTGAAAGGAGGACGAAGGTCATTTACTAAAGAAACGGTCTTTATCCTTCTTAGCAAGATCCCTGATATACTGTTCCTTGTCTCTTCTCAATAGATTCCGAGTCCTCCAGCGTCTCCTGCGAGCTGTTTTGATTTCGGTGTTCATCACTGGACTCCTGAGCTGCATCGCGCTTTCCGCTTAAAGGAATTCCACAGAATGTAAGGCTAGTTATTAATCTATAATGAGGAGCCCGACTTAAACCCCAGCCTCGTGAAGCGAGCTGAAGCCTTTCGTGAAGCGAGAACCGCTTAGGGACGCAAATAAGGGTCCCATTAACTCCCCTGATACCTTATACAGATCCTCGGCCTGTAAAATGGTAGCGGGAACTGACCCAGGATCCTACGCAGGCATGACATGTACCCTGAGCGGAGAAAATATGAACAAGTCCTTATGGCTCAGCCTTTCATTTAAAATAGGACGAATAAAAGAACTAAAAGAAACTGAAGTGATAAACCTGCTTAAGGCACTAAAATGTAAAAATAATACATACTAAAATTACGTAACTTTAATAAAATACGAAATAAGAAAGACATTTACGTTAACTTACAAAAAGAAAAAAAAAATACTTAAAACGTTAAAAAAATACTTAAAACGTTAAATACCAAACTTAAAAGGGGACTGAAGAGGGAAAACCGAATCCTGAAGGACTTCGGTCAAAACATGTCTAAAAAACATCGAAAACATAATAAAACACATATAAAAAAGACAACGTCCAGCAAATAACCTAGGCAAGTAACGGGAAGTCTGCTCAGTACAACCTTTGTTCTGTTGACATCTCAGGCTGAAGTAAATCCAGAGGGGGTGACACAAACACAGGTTCAGATAGATCTCTCTTTATTGTTTGGGCCGTTTCGTATTTATACACGGACGTCTTGGTGACGCCACTGCTTTCATTTGCTTCTTTTTCATAAATAAATATAATTAAAATGTGAAAAGTACATAAAATATAGAAAAATAAACGAGAATGATAAAACAAAAAAAAAAGGAAACGGGCTAAGACAAATAATTAAAATCATTGAAAAATATAGCTTCTTAAAAAAGTCCTGACGTCATTGACATCGCCAAAAAAACTAAAAAGACGATGTCAGTAACGTAAAAAATGAATAAAAAACATTTACAGGGTAATATCATATAATCAAAATACAAATACATATAATAGAAAGGCAAGTTTACAATATAAATAGGACAAACCCCGTCATGTTCATCTATAAATCGAAAAAAAAAAAAAAATAAGAATACGTAAAATAAATCTTAATTTAAAAGGGGACAATAAAAATGACGATCAAAATCTTTCAAAACACTAAAAAAAATATTAAGGAGGCAAACTTTAAGAACAATTAACAATAAAAGACATCAATCATTAAAAGAACGCAATAAAACACAGAAAACGTGATG
>NC_061830.1:15748957-15753957 GCF_019202785.1 Penaeus chinensis
TATGGCGATAGGATGATAGTAGATGCAGGCAGTTGAAGGGGAAGAGAACCAATGAGTTCTAATAGTTCCTGCTGGTCTTGTCTTTGGGATGAGAAGTGTGTGAAGGGACAGACATGAGGGTTGATGGTTGAGGAGAGTGTGTGGGATAAGGAGTAAGGGTTGATGGGTGAGGAGTCAGGTGCAGAGGATGATGGATGATGAGGGTTTGAGGACTCAAGTATAGAGGTTGAGGAGTATCCAAAGTATCTATATCTAGGGGGGGGGGGCTGCCGGGTTGGGACGAGTACTGCTGTTCACATATATTATGAAGTAACGGATTTGCAGTTATAGTCAATCTAACCTTAAATATTATCCACTTATAATCTCAATAACATGGTAGAAAATACATTAAACTGAATAAATATGCACATAAAAATGCGCTATGTGCTAAATATGAAATATACGTGATGTTTCTGAAGCAAATGCAATAAATCTATCGCATTTTACGATAGTTTGAAAACTCTGGAGTGAGCCAATGGCAAGCAAGCGATATGCCATTACATTTCACTCCGAGGGTCACCAGTGTTGTAAATTGTGTGTATTTGCTACTCTTGTATAGCTCTTTATGGAGTGGATTGGGTGGGTGAGAGTGCCCAGAGAGCCTCAGCAGGCGGCAAAGGACTGGATCCTTGAGTTATAATTTTGAAGGAAAATTAAGACAGTATCTAGTAGGCTAATAAGCTAATTCCATCTCCCTCAATTTTTGAATTTCCACAGCTCGCTAGGGCATACCAGGATAGCAACATCCGCGCACTCGTGCTGCCGAAATCCAGCTTCCGTAGCGAGCTTGTAAATCAACTCGCCATAATTCTTATGGGCAGATGTTCATCGGTTTTATACAGAAGTGTTCATTTCAATGCTGAGAAGATGAAATGTCAGGATATCTGGCTGCCTATATTAGTGTCTTGTCCTGGACAGCTTGGAGAGTGAGAAGTCTGCTGTTTGAGAGTGTTGAGATTGATCGATGGGTACTCTAAACTGGGTCTAATAAGGCTTTTGTGCTGCTATTTTTTTTTACCTTTTCATGACATCTTAATAAACGCTTGCTTTTGGCTAGGACAGTCTTAGTTTGTGTCACCCTTTGCTTTGTATGGAGTATTATTCCTCGTCTAGTTATGATAAGGCCGTGGATGCTGTCGTGATGGTCTTATTTCAGTTCGGTTTATTTTAAAATTCGTTGTGCTTGTATTTTCCACTGGTGTTTAGATCTGTTGAATGGTGCTATTGTTCTTTGAGTGTGTAATGGCACGAAGTTTTATAATTTGCTTTGGTGGGTTACGATTTGAGTTAAATGATCAGCATAACAAATGCAGTTGGTGTTTGGTATGGGATGTAGGAATTAAATATTATGAAATGGGGGAGTGCTATGAGGCTGCCTTGCGGCACTCCACTTTTCAGTTCAAATTGTATCTTTATCTCCTCTTGCTTAGGAAGCTGCTAAGTAACTTAGAGTGTGGGGCAGGAAAATTTGCTCCAGTATTCGTGGTCTTAGAGCATCATGCCATACTTTATCAAAAGCTTTTGATACGTTCCTGAGGATAATGTTGCATTGCTTACCTATATATCCAAGCACACACAAATATGTATATGTATATTTATGTATATATATGGGTATATTAATCAAGTGTTTCAAGAATTTTCCTAATTATAAGAAGTAATATGATTATCTCTCTTTCAACGTGGAGGGGTGGGGGTCTGTTGTTCCCTTCCTCTCTCTCCGGTGTTTATGAGGAGGTAGAAACAAATCATTCGCTTGTTCGGATTTACAAATGTAATTACAACAGTTCTTTATTTATGAAAAATACATGAAATATTAGTTTGTATTATAATAACTATAGTATGATTAGGGTTGTAATGTCATTGATAAATATTAACAAAGATATATTGGTAAGTAGCCAAGAAGTTGTTAATGTAAGTCATTTCATAAATATAGCTTTTACAATAAAATCGGTTGATGTTATATCCTTATGAATGTTTATCACTTATGTGCTAATATGGTTTAAAATAATTTCAAATTACTTATGAGTTTGTTTCATAACAAAAATTATGACAATATGTTATATATAGAGAATGATGAATGATTTTGAATGTCAAATTCTGAAATAAGTTGCATTTCTTTTCCACCAACAACTGTTGATAACATTGTAATGGATGGCCACTGATAGCTTCCAGTTGACTGTTGCTGACAGTTTTTGTGAGCAATTTGTGAGCAACTGTAACACCAGAACTGTCAGAGCCATTGCAACTCTGCAGCAAGAATATATTAAACGACCATCGTGAGAAGGTTTTTCAGACATCAAGAATCATCATTTTGAAATGTATGGTTTCCCTGGGGTGCAATTGACTGCATACATTACCTTTTTTTTTTTTTTTTTTTTTTTTTTTTTTTTTTTTTTTTGTTTTTTGTTTTTTGTTTAATGTTCAAACAGCTTGTGGATCAAATTTAGATTTTTTAAAGACTTTGTATGCCGTTGGCCCGGTTCTGCTCATGACCGCATAAAATTTAGTAACAGTATATTATAATTCATCTTCAACATGATCTGTTAGAAGGGCCTCACTTTCTAGGTGACTCAGCCTATCCACTGACTCTATTCCTTCTCACACCAGTAGCAAATCCTGTTAGCCAAAGAGAAGTTAGGTTTAACTTATCGCATTCTAGTGTACGAGATACCACTGAGAGCGCCCTTGGTGTTCTCAAGAGAAGATTCAGGTGCCTCACCATCCCAATAAGGAAAAAATTGCAAACAGTCATGGCGGCTATTTGCAGTGCAGTTGTCCTGCACATGGTTATAAAGTATAAAGAGGTTTTGTATAATTTCCATGGTGATAGGAAGGAAGTAGCTGAAGGAAATGTAGAATACTTTGTAAATATTGCCGCTCGGCAAAAGAGAAACATGACTACTGAATATTTTTCTTAAATGCTTCATGAGAAAAGGCCATTTTTAAGCATATTCCAATTTTTGTTTTCGTTCTTATTCAGTCCATTATACTAAAACAACCAAACTCTGCTTATTGCAAGTACAGTTGGAACTATTTCAAGCATGTCTAAATGACATGGATGCCCTTGCCATAGACTTTTCAGTGGTTTGTGAATAGCCTGATAGTGTAAAACTATATCAAAATCTGAGGTGAATATGTCATGATAACAATTACCTATATGAAATATAATTTAAGTCTTAAAACATTCATCCATAACTGATCTTTAAGAAAAGAAATGGAAAAATGTAAACTCAATCTTTACCTAACTATTTATCCCGATGCATAACCTAACCCCTTTTCATTAGTACAGCAAAGTGCTATATGACCTTGATGTCAAACACATTTATTTGTTTTGAACTATTAACCTGTTACTTATCTGTGACCAAAAAAAAAGAAAAGATACATACATCGATTTTTGGGTTTTCAAGATAATTCAACTGCATCCTGTATTGGCGATGTTCCAATGTTTTGTCCACCGCCTACGCCCGGTGAAGCTGAAAGTGGAGATTTGTGGTACGGAAACTGGATCAAGTTAGCGGTTGACAACACTAGGTGTAAGGAGAGAAAGGTCTCATGGTACAAACTGGGGGTTCGCTTGGCGAAGATTCTGGCATGACCTGCCCTTTTTTTTAATTTTTATTTTTTAATAATACGACCCTAAGTTGCTACTTTTACCTCTATCATTAATCTTTGGGGAGACTCAAGGATTTCTGAGATGGGATTTGTCGGAATATGATGTAAAAATCTATATTTTTGGCTATGATATATCCCACTCATTATGAAGGGGATCAAGGACTAGGGATCTAGCCAACACCATTTTTTTTTTCAAGTTTAAATTTTCTATAACTGTTTTTAGCTCTGAAAATTAATGAAAATCAAAATTATTTCTAGATTTGGTTATCAAGCTTAGTTGAATATGAGCTGGTACGTTGTAATTTAACGAAAACATGTGGTAAACTCGGCTTACTTTCTGGCGGAGTGTCGTTAGGCGATCGCTAGCCCTTTCCCGAAACTTTTATAGTGCGGCTCTTTGCTCTCTGTAATCGTCTGAACACTGAAATAACTAACTATATTCTGGGTAAGAACATCGCCTTCTGAGGATTTCATCATTAACAAAAGATTTGTTAGGCGTACTAATCATTGGCCATCACTCGCAATCCTGATCCACTTCATCACAAACAAGATCAGGTGATGCTTCACCAGCATCGTCCTCCTCTTGAGTAATGACAAGGATGTCTATTACCTATTTTCTTTTCTTCCTTTTCATCTTCTCACCCACTTCCTCTTTTTAAAAACGTTTATCCAGAAGGGAGAACTCCCCCCCCCCCCCCCCCCCAACCCGAGCTTCAGAGGGCGGTTTGCCCTAATTACCAGATCGTGTGCAGAATCTTTAGTGTTAAACTAAAATAGAAAGAAAAATTGTAGAGGAAGCACAGTGAATGTTCACACATTAATCAAAATGCATAAAACCAAAATGCACTAGCCAACAAACATTCATGTTATCCGCTGGATTTAATACATATTACATTTTGCAAATCAAAAAGTCACACCACTTCCCTTCTCAGACAAAAGCAGCCTCAGGTTCCGATTTCAATAAAGAAACGCGAAGATTCTAGAACTAGAATAGGGGTAACATATGTGGAGCGACACCGGTGTTTAATGGCCTAGAACTAACCTCCTCTAAGACTGCCTCTCAGTGAAAGAGTTTCTACAAAAGATTTTCTCACAGCGGGGCATGTTAAAGAATGTTTAGCTCAAATAGAAATAACGAAATTATGATATTCTAACCGTAGAAAACGAGAAGATATTGGGGGAAGTGGGGTTCAATGTCTCGATCCCGTCTCACTTTAGTTTTTATGTCATTAACATGAAATAAGTAGGAATGGAAGGGGGATAGAGTTAGTCTTTGAATTCATTAAAGTTAGTAAACGCAAATATTCTAGTCTGTTTATTCTTATTTGATAATATAATGTAATAGAATG
>NC_061830.1:15788957-15801457 GCF_019202785.1 Penaeus chinensis
TTATTTCTGATTCCTTACACTGCAACAAGTGCGGTGCATGGTAGTCTACAATTGATCTTATAAAAGCCAAGTAAAACAGTCTAGCTAGCTTAACATTGATGCCATGTTCTCTTCTAACAAGAACTTTCAACGGTTTCAGTCTCTCCCAGAGTCTCTTTTTCAAGGAAAGAATCAGGTCTGCATCATTTATGTTCCCCCAGAGATATTTATATTTATGACATATGTCAAGCTCCTGGTCACCTATGCGAAAAGTGGGTAGGGGTATGATACATGGGTTGAGAGCCATTATTTTCTCAACAGAGATGACTAATCCACACTCATGAGCCCTAGTTGTGAGTTTGTTGAGAATTATTTGCATCCTCTCTTGTGATATGTTATCAGCATAGCATATAATGGATTCACCATCCCCAAGTGGAATATCTGTCATCAGCTTGTGCATGAGTTCAGATTTTGAAGTTCATCCCACCACTGCTACCAGATGTCAACGAGAGACAGTGTGAGCACTGCTATCATCAGTTGTCTTAGCTTGCTGGTTTATTGTTAATGACAGATGTGAGACCCCAAAGAGACCCCCTTGTCGAGGACGAGGTAGTAAAGCTGGGCTCTGTGTGGCTTGGGCTGTCTGCCACGTCTCCCTCCTCTCGCTGTCCTATTATGCGGCAACTTCCTTCGAGGACAGATGCTTATTTACGTCGTAGAAGTGCCAAAAGAGAAAGCAGAGCAGGGCACCTGTGTCCGCTCAAGGAGGAAATGCAGCTGATGGGGACATAAGTATGAAAGGTACCATCCAGTCCTTGTTCTGTATCATTTACAAAATATGTGTGTGCTCTTATGAATATATGTATACATATATAGACATATATGCATATATATGAATATGTATATATATGAATACAAACATACACATATTTATATATATCATACATATATACATGTATGTGGATATATATGTATTTATATATTTATGTATATATATATTCATATGTATATATAAATGTGTATACACACACGGACACGCACATACACACACACACACACACACACACACACACACACACACACACACACACACACACACACACACACACACACACACACACATACACACACATATATATATATATATCTGTGAATTTATATACATATATCTACATCTATATACATATATGTATATATATCTATATCTATTTGCATATCTGTATATACATACAAATATCCATATATATATATATATATATATATATATATATATATATATATATATATATATATATATGTAGATATATACAAATATATATATATATATATAGATAGATATTCATATATCTACATATACACAGACAAACAAACACCCACACACATTTATATATAGATCGATATAGATATAGTGATACATATGTGTATATATGTATATATACATCTTTTCTTTCTTCTTCTTTGTTGGATTTCTTGGCTATCAACCAGCGGCATGTGGCCAAGGTTATTAAGCCAATGGATCCTAGTTATTCTTTCAATCTATATAAGGTCATAAAGTTTTGTCTCCCTTAAAAAAGTGATTACTTTACTGATTATTTTTTCTTCGTCTGATAGGATATTTTCTATTGTGAGTGGCATGTGTTTTATTCTGAAATAATTTTTAATTGATTGTCTATTGTTTTGGTATTGGTGGCAGGATATTAGGATGTGTTCTATTGATAGATGGTTTGTGCAATGGGGGCACTGTGGAGGGAATCTTTTTTCTAGGTATGGAGTGAGGTGGGTTATCCTTGTGGCGTTGAGTCGTAGGCGTGCCAACACCACCTCCTCCCTTCTGTTTTTTCTGTGGGCTGTGGCCCACAGTTCTATGTTTGGTTTTATTGTTTTTGTGAGTTGGAGGTTGGTCCACTCACTTTGCCACAGGAGATGTATTTTTGCTTTTATAAGAGACACAAAACACCTGAGATCTGTACGAACTATGGTAGTGTCCAGATCGCCAGTTGACCCGGCTAGTTTGTCAGCCTGTTCATTACCATGGATACCAGAGTGACCTGGTACCCATATTAGCTTGATTGATTTGTTGGCACCGTGTAACTTACGAATGATATTACCCAGCAATTCATTTTTAGTGGTTTCTAAGGATTTAATAGCTTTAAGTGAACTTAATGAATCAGAAAAAATGACTATTCTATCGTGGGACGTCGATAGTGCAAAATCAATAGCTTTATCAATGGCAAAAAGTTCCGCAAGAAAAATCGATGTATGATTCGGCACTCTAAATTTTAGTTCACATTCAGTCGACCATACACCCGCACCTACACACTCATCTGTCTTGGAGCCGTCGGTATATATATGAAAAAAATATAGATGTTTAATAAGGATCTCTCTGAACCTCTGGCGTACCTCACCCTCCGGCGCCATGGCCTTGGCTGATGGAAGTCAGGCTTCCATGATAGAAAAATTGGGTGTTTCCCATGGCGCTATATTTGACTGAACCAGGGTATCGATGGTAGAGAGATCTATACCGACTTTCTCGACGAGGTCGTGGAGTCTCGTGGCAAAGGGCCTAATGCCTCTATTGCCATTAGGGTGGCTCGGGTCTCGAGCCACCTTTGCGGCATAGGTCAGTGCTAACTGGCCGCGTCTGAGTCGGAGGGGAGGTACTCCTGATTCCACCTCAAGACGCTCGATCCGAGTGCACTTCAGGGCTCCAAGACACACACGTAAACAAGCATTCTGCACAGCATCCAAACCTTTCAAACTTGTTTTCGATGCCGAACCATACACGATTGACCCATAGTCTACTTTAGACCTAATCAGGGCTTTATATACCATTAGCAAAGACTGTCTATCAGCTCCCCATTTATTACCAGAAATGCACTTTAATAAATTTAGTGCTCTTTGACATTTATTTTTTAACTGACCAATGTGGTCTTTCCAATTGAGTCTACTATCAAAAAGTAGCCCAAGAAATCTTGCAGAATTTTGAATAGGTATTGGGTGGTTGTCTAGAGTTAGCCTGATGTTCGGCTTCCTCCTATGTGAAAAAATTACCCCAATACCCTTTCTAATGGAAAACTTAAAACCCCACCGGAGGCCCCAGTTATGAATCATATCCAGTGCCAATTGGATGCGATTTGCTGAGAATTCTGCATTATTGCTGGAATGCCATAATGCACAATCATCAGCGTACAGTGAGTATTTAAGATTCCGAGGAGGAGCTGGTAAGATGTCATTTATCATACATAGAAATAGAGTTGGTGACAAGACACTTCCTTGTGGGACCCCGTTTGCCTGGACAAAAATGTCCGAAAAAGTGACATTGTCAGAAAACAATTTGACAGAAAACGTTTTGTCAGAAATGAAATTTTGAATAAAACAAGGCAAGTTTCCACGTAATCCGAAAGCATGAAGTTTTCTGAGTAGGCCATATCGCCATGTCATGTCGTAGGCTTTTTCTATATCTAAAAATACTGAAATCAAAAAATCTTTTTTGGCAATTGCCTCTTGAATATGACTGTCCAGCTTTACTAGTTGATCGAGAGTTTGGCGTCCCTTTCGGAAACCGCACTGCTCGTCAACTAGTAAATTACTAGAATTTAAAAAATGCAATAGCCTACTGTTAACAATTCGTTCCATGACCTTGCATAAGCAACTTGTCAACGCAATTGGGCGGTAGGAGATGGCAAATCTGGGATTACCCCCTCCTTTCAATATGGGAATGATGTGGGCGAAGTGCCATGAGTTTGGAAAAGTGTGGCTTTTCCAAATTTCATTGTACACTTCTAGCAACTTAATCATGTCATCATGATTAAGATGCTTCATCATCTCATATCGAATCTCATCGGGGCCTGGGGATGTTCCTCTACAGGCTTCTAGGGCTCAGACAAGCTCATCCATTGTAAGATCTTTATTGTAATCAAAGTCATCTCCTGTGGCAAAGTGAATTGGTTGCAGCTCAGCCGCTTCCTTGATGGGCAGGAATGCGTGATGGTAGTTTGCTGAGCTGCTTGTATGAGAGAACTGCCTGGCGAGTGCATTAGCGATGTCTCTAGGTGAATCTAAATTGTTACCCTCTTCTATGATGTTGTTAATTTTGAATGATGTTTTTTTCTTATTTATTTTATTGACAGTGGACCAAACCTCTGATATTTTGGTATTGCTATTTATTGTAGAGACAAAGCTCTGCCAGGAGTCTCTTTTTGCTTGTCTTATTACTCTACGAGCCCTAGCTCTTGCTTGTTTGTAATTGCAAAAGTTCTCATTAGTGATGTTATTTTGGAAAAGCCTGTAGGCCTTATTGCGTCGGCACAGCGCCCTGCGGCAATCTGGTGTCCACCATGGAACTCTATGCTTAACGCTATCTGTCGAAGTTTTAGGAATAGATAGCAAAGCTGCTTCTATAATCGAATTCTGAATATTGTTTACTTTATCATCAATGGTTTCTCCAACAAGTTCGAGCTTGATGCTCCTTGTGAAGGCGACCCAGTCTGTTTTTTTTACGTTAAATTTAGGCGCTGAAGGCGTTCTCACTGTGTCGCATGAATATTTAATCAAGATAGGAAGATGATCGCTTCCCAACGAGTCGTCAATGGTGTGCCACAGGCACTTGGCTGCTACTGATGACGAGACCAGTGATATGTCTATAAAGCTCAAATTCCCGGTATTATCGTCCACCCGCGTGGGACTACCATCATTCAGAAGGACTAAATCAGACTCGTTAATCAACTTAACTACTTGCTCACCTCTACCATCCACCCGTAGGGAACCCCATAACGTATGATGAGCATTAAAATCACCTAAAATTACTTTATTTTGTGGCAGACGTTCCTGAAGAGCAAAAAGCTCATCATAGATTATCACTTTATCAGGCGGACAGTAAACTGAACATATAGCCAGATACGTGCCATTAATTTTTACTTTGCATGCGACAAACTCCAAAGTAGAATCAATAGTCACTTCTGTAAAAGGGAGGCTTTGGTGGATGTACATGGCGACTCCGCCTCCACCCCTACCCTCACGATCCTTCCGACATAAATGGTAGTGCCTGAGCGATACGACCTCGTCAGAGACGAGGTTTGTCAAATGAGTTTCTTGGAGAACTATAATATCGGGAGCATAGGACGAGGCTAATAATTTAAGGTCATTTACTTTAGATCTAATACTTCGACAGTTCCATTGTATAATGGTTGATGCGATGATTACGTTTTATGGGGTTTGGAAGTGCCTTGTCCACCTGTTTTTATTTTCACTTTCATCCATCGTCCTCAAATCCCTGTGAAAGATTACTCCCTTACAGGTATTTGGGCCAATAGGAATAGTTACTCTTACTCGAAGATCATGAATTTGCGTCAGCTTAAGTAAATCCTTAATCTGGGAGTTGTATTGTACTTTAACAAGGAGGCTTCCATCTCGCAATTTTTTTACAAAATCAAAGTCGCCGTCCACTTTTCATTCACGCATTTTACATTCGCGAAACTTGCATTCTGGGTGGGGATTGTGAAAAGTGGTCGTCTCGTCTTGTCATTAGTGGGGGTACCATTGTTCGTCATCAGATTAGTCGTAGAAGGGTCTTTAGTCGTCCCTCCTCCTTTAGAAGGAGAAGGGGTAGCCGGGGTATCACTCATACTGGGTATCGGACCAGGTCCGACCCCTTTACTCAAAATCGTAGTCCTGAAGGGACAAAAAACCTCTTAACTTTTGTTATCAACCTAACAGCAATAGCTAAGAGAGTAAGGCAGTTTTTCGTCCTCTACCCCCTCAGTGGAAGCCTGGTTGCGTTCTCCAGTACCACAGAGGGATCGAGTTATGTGTGGGACACTTCCTTACCGCCGAACTTGCCTAGGCGAAGGACGGTAATTCAATGCCCACCCCCCAAGCGAATACGGGAGTTCCGAGGAACTCCGGTAGGCTCAGGAAAGTCACATTAAGATGAAAAGAAATCAGGACCAAAGAAAAAGTGCGCCCAAATGACGCCCCAGACTACTGGGCCTCCCTATCCAGGGGTCAAAGCCACAAGGGCTAGCCTGGTGTAGAAGAGAGCTGCGGGTCTGGGGTGGGGTGCTGACTACTACTACTGTAGCCTCGTGTCACCTGCAAAGCAAGAGCACTGAAGGTGCTGGCAATGCACAAATGTTCTGCAATTACAGGATTTTACTTTATTTTAGTTACTTTAAGAACTCAGAAACAATAATGTCAGGCGAGACGAGAGGCCCCGGGCTCCAGGGTAGCTCAAGTGGCGCAAGACTTATTACTTATTGTTGCTGCGTTTAAACAAGGTGTTCGCTCATCAGAGTTTCGACCACGAGTGATATATACATATATATGTATATGTATATATACATATATGTATATATGTATATATACATATTTATGTGTATATATACACACATGTACATATATGCATATATATCTACACTGTGACATCAAAAACGAAATTTACTTCATAATTTCAAATTAGCATGATATAGTAAAAAAATGTTATTAATAACGTTAATGTTGGCAGCAACCATAAAATGGCCAGAGGCCAATTTAAATTACCCTTCAAAAGGGAAAGGAACAAACTCTTACAAAAACTACAGCCAACTTTAGCTAACTTGAAGCCCAGAGTGACAGAATTTAACCTTAACATCCAAAACAGATATTTACTTCTCAGTGTCGAAGATCTCAACACTGACCAAATCAGCAAGCAGTTCAATGACATAATTAAGGAAGTTGCACTCGAAGTAGGCAGTTAAAACGTCAAACAGAGCTCCAGCAAGCTCTAGGTAGAAACTAAACAGCTTATGCAGAAATGTAGGGTCATGAATGACTTTTACAGAGATCTATGTAACTCAAATGAACAGCCACGGAGAGAAGCCAACACGGTAACTAGAGACTAGAGAGGTAACTACAGAACGCTTAAAGGCATTAAGAGAGGGAAAACACTAGGTGAAGATGGAATTAGTATAGACCTTATAATAGATGCAGCAGAAATTACAACAGTGTAACAAGCCAATCTTTATAACCTATGGCTTCTCAATGGAAAAACTCCGAAAGCCTCCGAAATGCAAATGCAAATACTAGCAGTACTAGACGCTATTCGAAGACAGGGAGTAGATGGAGGTATTGTAATGAACACAAGGGATGTGAAGTTAGAATGACCCAAAAATTCGTCTTGAAACCACCCTGTATATACCTCACTTGGTCCTTATGCATATGCATTACTCATATATACCTCAGTTTTTTTTTGTCTGTAGCTATGTAAGATAGAAGTACTTAATTATTTTATAGAAAGATGACACTTTAGTTTAATAGTTTTATATAAAGATTTTATATTTCTATATTATCTTTTTTTATTAAGATTAGGAAATTGTAAAGTATAATAGTCTACCCTACAAAGTCCTGTTTTTTTGTTACCCCACCATACATTCTCTTTATTTAAAGGGTACACTGTTATATGTCAATAGTACCGTTAAATTAAGGTTGTATAATTGATATTTTGATTAAGAAAACACTATGTATTATTTTTGTTATTGAATAAAGTAATTTAAGTTTTGTAAATTATGCATGTATAGGTTAAGAAGAACTATATGTTTGTACTATATGTGATCTGAGTAGACTTTAAATTTTGAAATATATACAGTACTAAAGCCTATAACCATAGAGAGAAAGAGAGAGAAAGAGATCAGAGAAGAGTGCCATACAATAGCCTGAAAGTCTTTTAGATTATCATGAAATATCCGAGGTAAGAAAGAATGTTCGACTGTAGTTATATAATTAATAAAGTCATAAGATACTATATATTTGATTTATAGAACAAAAGGCAGCAAATATTTGAGATCAAACTAGAAATTAGAGATAAATAGTATGTCTTCTTCACAGCTGAGTCTGGCACATGGCACTGAACAACATCCCGATGTGTCTCTCTCATTATTATTAAGAATTTAAAACCCATTCAAAGCGTAAGTGTTCTTAACATTTATAATTGTATACTATTGAAATGAAGTTTAGTCAAAATTTACTAGAATGTGCATACAATTACTCAGATCATGTATAATAACATATATGCTCTACGTAATTTGTTTGTTTGCAAGATATATTTGTTCTTTTAAGAAACGACTTATTTAGATTTATAACATTATATTGTTTTATCATTTCTAAATTAGAATATTGTTTCTTTTCTAGGAATGGGTTTATTTTTTAGTTTATTCTTTTGTTTATTCTTTTGTTTATTTTTTTAGTTTATTCTTTTGTTTATCTGTTTAGTTTATATTTTTAGTTTTTTTTATGGTTTTGCTAAAGATTGGATTTATTTGTTCCTGGTGCTCGGCACAAGAATGAAAGAAAATATATTTTGGGAGCCCAGGAGATGGATGAAAAATAAAGAAGATAGCTGAGAAGACCAACTAGTGACAAGTTGGAGTAGCTGGACATTTTGGTAAATGTATGGTTATATTATTGTAAAAGTGTAATGATTTATGATTCATAACGTCAACTAAAATTTGTAAGCTTATTAAGTGTTTTGATATTACCCCTTCTCTCAGTTACCTCTAAGGTTGAAATTAGATCATAAATACCCTGTATGATTCTTTATCTTTTATGGTGTGGGTTCTAAAGGTAAATATTGGAGAAACCACACCTTGGAAATAACAGATAGTGCCCATCTGGATAAAATAATTGAGTGGGTCTTCAGAGATAGCACGACATATTGGTGGCAGCTAAGGTGGGATTTGATCAAATTAATTTCAGCCTAATGTACTAAGTGAAGAGATATTAAAGAATACTGTTTGTAATTTTTTTAAAAGTTGTATTTATTTAATTATTTTCAAAATGAGTTCTGAGAGTCTGCATGGCTATGAATCAGGTGTAGATAAGAAGGAAGTTGAGAAAGATCCTGAAGTAGAAATGCATGTCTTGCAGAATGAAATGATTGAATTCAATATAAATCTAAACAAAATGTGTACGGCTATGGCAGAATTAAGAGAGGATAGAGATAAGGAAAAGAGGAAAAGAGAGGAGTTGGAAGAAAGTATCTTAATGCAGATGAAGAGCAAGGGATACTTACAGATGTAAGAGTTAGAAGACCACCCAATAGATTTTAGGATTATACCGTATAATATAGTAGTAGAGGTAATAGAAATGTTAACTATAGAATCCACAGGAATGCTTAAAGACAAGTTAGAAGGTATTAATTTTTATTGTGTTATGTGGTGCTAATATTGGTGCTATAATATTAAGCTGAAGAATTGAGTTTCATTTGTACTACCCTATTGTGAGATTTAATGTGAAGATTTTGATAAAGCCTATGCCTTGGCCAGGATAAGACGTGATTTTGAATGTATCCTAGCTTAGAGTTAGTAGAGTAACTGTTAGGATTGAAGAAGATTGTTGTTTCTTATGAATGGGTCGTGAGGACACCTGGATATAGTAGATCGAGAACAATCTTAGGAATGATAGTCTGACTTATATTGTTGACTTGTATAATATATTATAAATTTAGATACATTTGACTTCATGAAACAAATTGCTAGGGATTTAGGTTAAGGAGTTGTAAGAATAAGTATCTACCTGAAGGTCCCCAATCAGTTGTGTATGGCTAAATGTGGACCCAGTTGAGCACTAAGCTAGAGTATCTAATACGTCGATGATGCAAGAAGTGCAAGGTCAGAAACAATTAGTACATCCTCTGATTCTCTATAGGGCTGGGGAAGTTGATGTGATTTCTTGCAACTGCTAGGGCCTGTCAATTGTATAAAGTTCAGATTCTCTGGCTGTATTTTGGTAGAGTGACCCAGTATTGTCTAACATAGCGATCCGAAATTTGTAAGAAACTGGTGTATACAATCTAGTGATATGTCTACCCTCCTCGAGCACCAGAATGTGTAACATTTCTGAATACAGCAGAAAAGGAGTGGACAAGACATTTGTGATGTTAATATTGGTATTGACCGATAACTTGGAATATGATTTTTGATAAGGGTAGTATACTTGATTGTGATAAATTTGTTCCTATATTTTTTTACAACGAATTTTTGGTCTCCCCTAACCCCAAAGGTGTGTAATGAACACAAGGGATGTGAAGTTAGAATGACCCAAAAATTCGTCTTGAAACCACCCTGTATATACCTCACTTGGTCTTTATGCATATGCATTACTCATATATACCTCAGTTTTTTTGTCTGTAGCTATGTAAGATAGAAGTACTTAATTATTTAATAGAAAGATGACACTTTAGTTTAATAGTTTTATATAAAGATTATATATTTCTATATTATCTTTTTTATTAAGATTAGGAAATTGTAAAGTATAATAGTCTACCCTACAAAGTACTGTTTTTTTGTTACCCCACCATACATTCTCTTTATTTAAAGGGTACACTGTTATATGTCAATAGTACCGTTAAATTAAGGTTGTATAATTGATATTTTGATTAAGAAAACACTATGTATTATTTTTGTTATTGAATAAAGTAATTTAAGTTTTGTAAATTATGCATGTATAGGTTAGGAAGAACTATATGTTTGTACTCTATGTGATCTGAGTAGACTTTAAATTTTGAAATATATACAGTACTAAAGCCTGATACTATTGCTATAACCATAGAGAGAGAGAGAGAGGAAGAGATCAGAGAAGAGTGCCTTACAAAAGCCTGAAAGTCTTTTAGATTATCATGAAATATCCGAGGTAAGAAAAAATGTTCGACTGTAATTATATAATTAATAAAGTCATAAGATACTATATATTTGATTTATAGAACAAAAGGCAGTAAATATTTGAGATCAAACTAGAAATTAGAGATAAATAGTATGTCTTCTTCACAGCTGAGGCTGGCACATGGCACTGAACAACATCCCGATGTGTCTCTCTCATTATTATTAAGAATTTAAAACCCATTCAAAGCGTAAGTGTTCTTAACATTTATAATTGTATACTATTGAAATGAAGTTTAGTCAAAATTTACTAGAATGTGCATACAATTACTCAGATCATGTATAATAACATAAATGCTCTACGTAATTTGTTTGTTTGCAAGATATATTTGTTCTTTTAAGAAACGACTTATTTAGATTTATAACATTATATTGTTTTATCATTTCTAAACTAGAATATTGTTTCTTTTCTAGGAATGGGTTTATTTTTTAGTTTATTCTTTTGTTTATTTTTTTTAGTTTATTCTTTTGTTTATTTGTTTAGTTTATTTTTTTAGTTTATATTTTTAGTTTTTTTATGGTTTTGCTTAAGATTGGATTTATTTGTTCCTGGTGCTCGGCACAAGAATGAAAGAAAATATATTTTGGGAGCCCAGGAGATGGATGAAAAATAAAGAAGATAGCTGAGAAGACCAACTAGTGACAAGTTGGAGTAGCTGGACATTTTGGTAAATGTATGGTTATATTATTGTAAAAGTGTAATGATTTATGATTCATAACGTCAACTAAAATTTGTAAGCTTATTAAGTGTTTTGATATTACCCCTTCTCTCAGTTACCTCTAAGGTTGAAATTAGATCATAAATACCCTGTATGATTCTTTATCTTTTATGGTGTGGGTTCTAAAGGTAAGTATTGGAGAAACCACACCTTGGAAATAACAGATAGTGCCCATCTGGATAAAATAATTGAGTGGGTCTTCAGAGAGAGCATGACAGTATATTGTAAGATATTAGAATATATAAAAATGAATGGATGAGAGCTTCATGCTCAGGGTGATGTGAAGCGATTATGTGATAACCTAGTTAGTGTTAAGTGCTTTGAATGCCTTTTCGCTTACAGCTGCCACCGCTGGCTAGCCTGGTGCAAAAACGGAGCAGCTGTGCCTAAAACTCCCCTGCCAGCTCATAGCCTCTCCATCATCAAGACTTCTGCAGTGTCTCTTCGTGGCCATCCATGGAATCTAGGTATCTTGCAGTCCTAGGCTGAACTGTGGAGGCTCTTAGAGCAGCAGGAGGCCCTAAAGGTACAGAGTCATGGCCCACCAGGAATACTAACTCATGTGTACTTGCACCATCCCTTTTCAAGATTTGGACTGGATACTGGGCAATATCTAGGTTACAGACCTTGACTTTGCAGATGATGTTGCTAATCTATCTGAATCTCTGTGCTTGCTGTGAGAACATCGAGGTAACAGAGAGCCTTATATACCTCGGTATTGCAGTTTATGACTCCGGCTGTCATGTGTCCAAGCAACTGTTGCACCATGAGACTGGTAAAGGACCTGTTACTTGCACAATCCAGTGGATGCAGCTTTGTGCTCTCACTGGCGTTAGCTCCCTGATGATAATAGAATGTAGAATGGAATGGAAAGAGTATCATACCTAAACAATCTTAGATTTGCAGATGATACTGTTCTCTTCAGTGAATCTGCAAATAAACTGCAGCAAATAATAAACGATCTAAATAGAGAAAGTCTGAAAGCCATACATGAAAAAAATAAGATCATGTTCAGCAGTGGAGTTCAATACAAACAGTTACATGTACAAAGCGAAGTGCTTGAGGTAGTGGACAACAATGTATACTTCGGGCAACTCATACAGACAAACATATC
>NC_061830.1:15813957-15826457 GCF_019202785.1 Penaeus chinensis
TTTTCTCGAGCGTTGCGTTGTTACTCTATTCCACGGTTTTGAACTTGGGAATGTTTTAGGGGTGGGATCACGTGCTTGATCCCTAGTATCTTGATATGCAAATTTAACCTCTTATTCTTTATATTATATCGGCTTTCGTCTTTATTTTCGTAGAAATTATCTTTTCCATTTATTTTACTTATGATTTTCTTCAAAGTTTTTGATCTCGTTTCGAGCATATTAGCTAAGCAAGCATTTAACTTTATTTTTATAATGTTTTTTGACTGCGCCTTTCACGATGTGATAATATTCATCGATCTTGTTTCAAGTATATAAGCAGACCAAGCATTTAACTTTATTATTCATAATGTTTTGCCTTCACCTTTAACGATGTGATTTTATTAATTTCACCATAATCGTTGACGCTCATCTCTTAATTTCTTTGTATTTGCTCAATTTATCATCGATTATACCGACTTGAATTTATCATGTGCATATCACAAACCTCTTTCGGTATAGCTTTAGTATATTCTATATAGAAATATGGAGCGATGATAAAGGTTATACTTTAATCTACCCTATGGAGATCCAAGGAATAAAGCTTCGCTAGTTTCCTTTTATCTCTCCGTTGATCTTTACTTTTTACTTTAAATATATATTTTCTTCTCTCTTTCACATATTTCCTCAATCTTGGTCAATTACGGTTGTGCTTATGTTGGAATATCCCAAATATGACGGAATTCGGTGACGCAATCTAGAGTTAGTAAACATGAGCAATCTATTCTCATTCATTCACTTAATTCACTGTTGACCTCAGCCGCAGAGAGCTATCACACCAATGGAGCAATTGACCACCACGGTCATTACCTATTCCAAGGAATTTTTATAAGCAGGCATCGGCCTGCATGTTACAAATCATTGATTATTCTATATATTATATGTACATTATATATGTATTATATATATACTGTATACTTTTATATATATATTATATATATACTGTATACGTCGCAGGTGTTGCCAGAACCATATATGTATATATATATATATATATATATATATATATATATGTGTGTGTGTGTGTATATATATGTATGTACATATTATGGTTAATTTTCCGACTATGACAATCGGTTCTTCCCTTACAATATTTATATCATCAGATTTGTTCTCGTGTGATGAGAACGAATCTGATGATAATCTCCATCGGATTCTCCAGCCGACAATCTTGATGTCCCGATAGCAGGGGAGGGCATGAAGTAGATCAGAGAAATTACGGGGTAAAACAGGCTTAAATAAGCAAAATAGAGAACAGAAATGTGTAAAACAAGCACAAAAAACGCTTAAAATCGGCAAATGAAACTCTACGGACATGTTTGAAAGTCAACGGACCGACGCGCCAATTTTCGAAAAACTCTACGGGAACCAAAGCAAAAAAATTGCGGGATTTCATATGATCCAGATCCCCTGTGGTAATCGTATAATGCGTCCTAACCAATAAATCAACCTAACCTAACCCTGTGGGATTTATACACTACGATCTATATATTCCCTAGCCAGATGGCTCTGGCTCTGCCCCCTGGACCCCGGTGGTGATGTGTACTCCTAGCCAGGGGGCTACGCCCCCTGGACCCCCTTAGTAGTATATACGCCTAGCCCCAGGGTTAAACCACAAACCTTTATAAAGCGAAAGATCGAACTTTTCTGCGCTTCCGTCTGTCAGAATTGCTTGGTTTCTAATAACTTTTTTCGGCATTTGTGGCACTTGTTGGGCTCAAATTTCAGGCTTTGATTGAGAATAATGTCCATTTGTCCTGTATATCCACAATATGACCTTAAAAATGACACGGAGTCGACGCAGCACTTAAAACGAAACATTTCTCACCAGCGTTTCTCACTGAATGGCCGCCGGGACGACCTGTCAAAT
Source organism: Penaeus chinensis (assembly GCF_019202785.1). Classification (NCBI taxonomy): domain Eukaryota; kingdom Metazoa; phylum Arthropoda; class Malacostraca; order Decapoda; family Penaeidae; genus Penaeus; species Penaeus chinensis. The sequence goes on from NC_061830.1 coordinate 15,815,864, forward strand.
CTCCCGGTGAACACACGCATGCGCACAAGGTTATTGTTTATAATAGCGTAAATAATTGCCAAAAGACGTAAAAGAAGTAAAATAAACATAGAATAATGCATTACATTCATGAATTCGGGAAAACAGACGCTAGTAATAACAAAATAAGCCTTCTCACAAGCGCGTAGCAATACATGGACTACTTGATGGATCGCAGTAATGAGTTACGCGTCACATTTGTTTTGGTTTTCGCGAGGTAAACATGGAAGGGGACTTAGAAAATGAAGGGGCCATCTTTTCTGTCTTCTCTGTCCTGTATCTCCCTTATTTTAGATTTCCGCACTTTTTGCCATAGATGAAAAGTGTCTTACTTTTCGTCAAGGTATCCACTCCACACACTTTTTTTTACTGTACTTTTTGTGTGACATGCGCGGAAAGTTTTCCCATATTATATATGAATATATATACATATACTGTATCCTTATATATATATATATATATATATATAATATCTATATATAGTATATGTAATATATATGTACTATACACATGTATGTATCATATATATATATATATATATATATATAAATACTATATACTTATCTATACATATATATGTATGTATATGTTATATATATTAAATGTATATTATATATATGATATATATAATATATATATATAGTATATATAATATATATATATATATATGTATGTATGATTATATATACATATATATACCAGTGTGTATTATATATATATATATATATATATATATATATGTATATGGTTCTGGCAACACCTGCGACGCCACTGGTGCCAAACTGCATCGGTTTTTGCCGTTCCTATGGATCCATTTGCTGCGTGGAGAGAGGGACCCTGCTTTAATGGGCAACAGCTGGCTCCTCACATTCTTTCGCCGAGACAATGACTCTACCTATACGGGAGTGGGTAGAGACAAAAATGCCATAGTCGTCATCGCCTGATGGTGGCCTTCTATATAGTGTATAATATATATATATATATATATATATATATACGTATTTATATGTTATATGTGTGTGTGTGTGTGTGTGTGTGTGAGTGTGAGTGTGTGTGTGTGTGTGTGTGTGTGTGTGTGTGAGTGTGTGTGTGTGCGTGTGCGTGTGTGTGTGTGTGTGTGTCAGACAAATCTATTGCATTTTCTTTTCTTTCGTTTTCCTCGTTTGTATAAGCGTACATATTATTTATATAATAATGGCAGTGCACGGTGTATGTATATGTACGTGTATGAATAATTCTACTGTATATTTATACATTTATTTTTATATAGCCCTCTTGATACTGTTAACGAAAAAGATGTGTAGAATAGCGGTAGTGAATCGACTATCAATTATTTTTTATAGATTTGATAATTTGAGGGTGTGTCACACCAATAAATTTATTTAGAATCACTTCACTATAGTTCAAAAAGGGAAATCTTCATTTCGAGGAAATTTTCGTTTCCTCATTCTCCGAAGAAAGAAGGAATTCACTTTTCCATAATCCAGTGGTAATATAATGAAAGGCACCACAGGAATTCCAACTTTACCCGAGCAATGGCGGAACGATGGAACTTTTAGCACTTAATGTCATGTTCTTTGGGGTAACGTTGCCTTTAATGTATAAATTCAGGCATAAAGTATACGGCATTATTCCCAACGCACTAATAGTATGATCTGTCCAAAAATATGATACTATGTTGATCATTCGGCCAAAACGTCATAATGTTTTTATAACTGATAACGAGCATACTTTTACCATTCAGTAATTAAACACATGTACTCTTCTTCAAATATTTAATTTATCTCCATTTATTAAGCACGTTCAGCTACAAAGAATCCTATTGTTAGGAAACGACAAAACAGTTAGGAGAATAGTCCCTAAATGTGTTGTTACGGCTGGTATGTCACTAAGAGAATTTAAGGGGAAGAGCAGCTCCGCTGAACTCTAATTCTCCTAATGCGGTAGCCAGAATGATAGACGAAATATCAAAATGATGCGGCCTGATCTTGAATGGCTAATACCACGTAACAACAACTGTCCTTGTGTTAAAATACTACTAGTGGTTGTCAAGGTTCTTAGTGTTCATTCATTGATGTCATTCATTTTTTAATCTTTATCATTACTCATTAACGTTATCTGATAGCCATTAAATACGTTAATTCAATCATTCATTTATCATGTCCCAATGTGTTGTCATTCCTTTATAAAGTAATTTCATTATTTTATTGTAATCCTTTTTATAGTAATTTATTAAGAAATGGAAAATACATAAAGTCAATTAATTATCACTTATTTTTATTACTACCTTCACCACTATACAATAAAGAAAAATACAAAAACACAAGGCAAACCTACCTATGCGATATAATATTAAAATATATAATATCGCCCTAATCCCTAGCAAAGAAAATACCAACCCACAACGGCAGAGACATCTTGCCCAGGCCTACGGCAGTGGAGGAGTGACCGAGGCAAGACCCCCCACGAGCTCAAGACAGTGAGCAAGACGGTGGGGGGGGGGGGGGGGCGGCGACGAACGCTACTGCAGGAACTGCCTCGTTACCTTACCCAACAATAGCATTTTTAATAATTATGTGAATTACATTATTGTAATAGTGTAGATATTGGCATCTTCTAAAATTTGTATCTAAAACTGCTGTTCTTCCGTAAACACATGTAAATATCAAGGAAATCAATAGAATTACTACTATTCCCCATTCAAATGACTGTTTATAAATATATTCTTATGAAAAGCTGCATCTACCATTCAGCCAACATTAACAAGAGAAGCGGAAGTAACCTGAGAAAATCTGTTTGTAATTATATAACTGAGACCAAGGAAATTGATCAGTAGTTATGTTTTGAATGAAACTTACCTCAGAAATAGACCTATCCGTTAATTATATGTTCTTAATGAAGATCGACTTGAACACTGATCACTGTTAGCAAATCAAGCAACCCATCATAAGTAAGATGCGCAAGCGAGTGCATCAGTATCGACATGGGGCTGTGTCAGAGAACCCTCCGTGCGTTCCACTTGGACAGTGCGCACCGTGCGTTTCATGGCGAAATCAAGTGAACGGTCCATTTGACAAAACGTTTCGCGAAGCGTTGCGTGGCGAAGACAGCGGGGTTTGGAGGTAGTTCGCTTCGCATCGCGGACTGTTTGTAAACAACAAAAATGGCCGCCTACTCTGAACCTCTGAAGTACCTCTGCCCGACTTGTAACGCATATTTCTTGGTTTTGGAAGAAACTCAGGGACACGTAATGACTTGTGGTAAGTGTCTGACCACCAAAGAATATAATAAGTGTAAATTTACATCATGTAAACCTAAAATATAGCTGTAGTGGAGATAGAACTTCTGGGAGCGTCACAGTAGTTAGTGATAAAAGTTGATGATAATGCTACTATTATGTTTTAATAACTGCGTAATACTATAATTTCGAACAGTTATGATTTTGGTGGATGCAGGATATATGTATAATAATTTGACTGTGCATACCAAAAGTGATTAGCATTTAATGAAGAAATAAAGTTGGAATAAAATCATAATAAATGTAAATGTTGGCATATTAATTGCAGGTTCTGCCATTATATGGTCAACAGCAGCAACGCTGTTGTTGATAAAAGCATACAGTGAGAATAAACCTAGTTTTTCCAGCAGTACAAAGAGGAAATACAAAATATGGGAAGATATTGCTTCAGTGCTGCAAGATGCTGGACGGATTAATGTCATTGGGCAAATTTGTGACAAAAAGATGCGCGGACTAAAAAAAAAAGGTATGTATCTTTACCTGAATTAACATTTTGTTCAGATTTTATTGGACTGTTTTTGGTTACCTTATGTATATTGTATACAGTATTCCATACTTCCTTTATCTAATGGATTTTTTTTTGTTTTGTTTTGTTTTGTTGAATACATGTCTTACAATGCCAGATAGTTGGTTCTGATAAATGTTTTATAATTGTTTCAGATTTCTATTTAGAGTGTTATCATTTGCTTACAACTGTTTTAATCTCCTTTTTTCAGATACAAAATAATTAAAGATAATGCAAAGTTAAGTGGACAAGGCAGTGACACACAATTATTTGAAGCAATGGATGAGGTTCTTGGACGTGATCCTAGTGTAATACCAGTTGCAAAAGAGTCGTCATTAATAATAGGTTAGGAATTTTACGAGATATTTCAGAAAGAGATGTAATGATGAATTGATTAGTAATATATATTATATGAGAGACTAAAAGTAAATTGAAATTAAAGATTACATTGTGCTTACAATATTAATGCAACTTCCATCACCAGGTCAACCTTCGACTAGTGCTGGACCATCTGAAGTTGTGGAACTTCCAATGCCTTCACCATCACAATCACAGTCTACCAGTTCAAGAACTCTCTCTCCAGCTCCATCAGCATCATCCCTTCCGCCACCAAGATCTCATAAACAGAGGCGTTCAGAAGAACAAGAGACGTCACAGAGGAGAGAACGTGTCATCTCAGCACTAGACAAATTAGCTGATCTTGTTGTCGAGAGAAATGTTGTGTTAGAAAGGTTTATGCCATCTTTAAGTAACCAGCATGACTAGTACTTGCAGCAAGTTGCATTGAAGTTATTATTGCTCTAGCTCAGTTCTGTAAATGTCAGGAAATAAATATTTTTTCGTACTGTAGTCTTTAAGGTTTATCATTTCATCTACTTCATGCCTTGAAATGGAAATGTTTACTTATTAATTCTGTAATGGCAGTTTTAACAAATTATTTTCCTTTAGCTTTTGGAAGTACACTACATGCTCAGGTGCTTAAACATCAGGCTGTGATATAGTGTAAACAGAAGTTTCAAATATTTTAAATAAATACGATTATTATTTTTGGTAAATCCATTTAACTTAATTTACCCCCAAATAGAACATGAGGTGAAAAAAAAAAAAAAAAAAAAGTGAAACAAAAAATATTTGATTAGACATGGATTATGGTAAATATGTCTTACAATTTAAAATCCTTGAGTTTTTAAAACTTTCAGAACAAATATATATGTAAATATACACGCAGCAATGCAATACATTGATGCAAGATGTATTATATATACAAAAGAAAAAGAAAAATCAAGCAGCATGAAAAGGAAAGAAATACATAAGTGATCTACCACAGGTACTTATAAAGGTACAGTATATATTTTCAAATATTTTATGAGCTATGAAAATAAGTATCATATTCAAAAGAAAATGAAATGTGCAAAAAAAAAAAAAAGACAAATATAAGGCAGCATTACTTGCAAACATACAAACAATTTGACGCAAGAAACAAAAATTTAGATACAAGTTACATTATGCAAGATTTGCCAATTCATCTCGTTTTGTAAAGGCTTCCTTTCTTTCCACTTCAGGAATACCTTCATATGGAACCTCTGGCTCAGGTTTCAAAACAATGACTTGTAGCTCTGCTTGAATATCAAGTTTTTCCTTAAGTAAAATAAAATTATGTAGTACACAGGAAGCTGTAATGACTATTCTGAAGGGAGACTTGAATTCCTCCTCGCTGTATAGGGGCACAATGTTATCTGCGTAAGCACCAACTCTGACTGGATTCCGGACCCTATGTCGTCTCTGTGCAGCTTCCTCTGCTCCTCCTAGATCATTTTCTAAAGCAACTATTAAAGCTGCGTCTAAAATGGGATCGTCTAATTTATCTAAAAGGACAGCAACTCCCGCAACACGCCTAGCAGCGTCGGCCATGTTGGTATGTGTGTTTACAGTAATCAGTCGAGAGGCGTTTCGCGTGGCGAAACTGTTCACTCTGACCGTTTTGGGCCTGTGCAAGGCGCACCGTGCGGAAAGGCTCAAGTGAACGCACGGCCTGAAAGATATACTGTGAAAGATAAGTATGATAAGGATTTTTTGTTTTTGTTTTTTTGACTGAAGGGTACAGGGGGTGCTTACGCCATACTAATATAGATGAGTTATTTTTTTCGTGTGTGTGTGTGTCTGTGTGTGTGTGTGTGTGTGTGTGTGTGTGTGTGTGTGTGTGTGTGTGTGTGTGTGTGTGTGTGTGTGTGTGTGTGTGTACAACTACACAGAAAACTATCGTTAGGAGAGGTGTCGAAAAAAATAACGATCAGACCCTTATGTTAAGGGAGGGTTGGTATTTTTTAGTTTAAGTTAGTCTCGTTCTGATTCATAATGTGTCGAATAGCCATTCTGGAGCTCATCTGAATTCACAGTGGCATGATCTTTTTCATGATATCGCACGATGATTGGGAATTTCGATGCCGATGGTCGCTGGGCGGATATGCCGGCATCAGTTAACAGTTGCCACAAACAACTCTCGGGCTGGCCGTCCCAAATGCACAAACGAAGAAGACAAAAACATAATGTGGTCAGGCCCTTACTTTGCCAATAAGCACTTGCTATACATAATCATATTAGTCTATATTATATCTGAGTTTTCATTATTAGCTTCGCAGCACAAAGCGGTAACCTTGTTGCCAAATGTATAGGAATTCGGGCTGCCACATGTAGTCAGGAGTTTTAGGAAAGGCGGTATTTATTTTATTTAGTCCTTTATCTTCCACCAAGCAGTTGCATCTATATTTAAGGCATACCCATTTTGGAGGTACTCGATATCTATGATAACGTGGGGCTGTCATGTTGCTTAGAGACCCTCCGTGCTGGACACCCGCGAAGAAGCCCGAGTTGACGCCACAAAATATGGAGAAGAGGATGGAATATGCCTTGCAGAATGCAAATACGCCACAGGCCTTGTGGGAGAAAGTAATCTCCTACGACGAGACAACTTTTTCTTTCGATGGCACCAACACTGCGAGATATGTATGACGTCGACAAAACACCAGGTAGGGGTAACAACACCACCCCCTCGCTTTCTATTTTCAACTTCCATTCACTCGATATATTGAATAAAAATGTTTGTTTCAATAGAATTGAACGCTAAAACTTTTTTATATATGTATTTCTATGTATCTAATACAGTGTTATCATTTAACAAATCTGAACCAGAGAATGTGATCGCGAGCAAGAGTGGCCGAATCACCGCAGGGTTGTTTGAGTGGAGGCATGTGAGTGGTGTCGGGAAATGGACGGATGGCGGCCCCGGTTGATTTACTGGCAGCAGATAGGCTGAAATCGTTGGGGAGGTTTTCCTAGAGCTTTGGTGTTTACAGAAACAGAGCCATTTTAAATCCCAGGTGGTAGTGGCAATAATTTAGTAAGGGTACATTTTTAGTCTGTATATGAAAAAGTAAACCTGACCTCTCTCTCTCTCTCTCTCTCTCTCTCTCTCTCTCTCTCTCTCTCTCTCTCTCTCTCTCTCTCTCTCTCTCTCTCTCTCTCTCTCTCTGTCTGTCTTTATATATATATATGTGTGTGTGTGTGTGTGTGTGTGTGTGTGTGTGTGTGTGTGTGTGTGTGTGTGTGTGTGTGTGTGTGTGTGTGTGTGTGTGTGTGTGTGCGTGTGCGTGTGCGTGTGCGTGTATCCACACATACACAGATATATACTTATATGCATATATCATTATCATTGCCGTGAAGCTGTTTTTTTAAAGATTTACTCTCATATATCCTAAGGTCCTGCCCGAAGCATAACATCATCACAAACTCAGGCAGTTTCCAGTTTCCCATAAAAAGTTTGACAGCCTTCGCTTCAAGATAATCACAGACATGAAACAAGGACAAAATCAGCAGGAAAATTTCGACCTAAAGCTTACAAGGGGATATACACTGTGTGTGTTTGTGTGTATGAGTGTGTGTGTGTGTGTGTGTGTGTGTGTGTGAGTGTGTGTCTGAGTGTGTGTGTGTGTGTGTGTGTGTTTCTGAGTGAGTGTGTGTGTGTGTGTGTGTGTGTGTGTGTGTGTGTGTGTGTGTGTGTGTGAGAGTGTGTATGACACAAATATGTGTATGAATAGGCTATGTAATGTCATATTTCATGCTTTCTACATCTCTCAAATCCCACATATCAAACACACCTTTCATTCCTGTCTCATGACGCGCTCGCATCTCAAACATGCATTATCTTGTAGGAAGGAGAGAAGGAATCGTGACGTAAATACCGGGTGTGCAAGGAGTGCGAACATGAAAATTGCATACATTCATTGCAGTACCTGTCTTGGTGGGAAAAGCATTTCATTATATGTTCGGTATTTTATTCTGAATAACCATTCTCTCTTCTGTTATAATGGGAAGTACTTGTTGCACTTAAATAGATTTCCAGTGTCGAAAAAATGGTTGAAAGAATCGGTGTCTTAGTGATGGCGGTGGTTCCATTACTCTAGACGTAGATAAACAGCCGCTGGGGTTTTCTGTAGGCCTGGGTGAATTACAGGGACAGGAATTTTATGCTGCCTGGCTGTCGTTCGGTCACTTGCATATTCTTTTGCTGGTATTTTTCCCTTCGTTTATTTTGTACGTGCTTCGCTTGTCATATGTGATTTTTTCAGTCAAAATATATTTAACTGTATATACTATTCAGTATAGGCTCTTCGTTCTATATTCGTATAAGGAGAAAAAATGTGTTACTCTTACCTGTACATAAACAAAGAGTAACAAAACATGCACTTTTCGACGGAGGCGGGACAATAAGCTGATAGAGATAGGTTTAATCCATAAGATACAGTTTTTGCGGTAAGGACAGGGAAATGCCGCCATATATTAAGAGGGGCACGGCAGTCATCTGAAAGCCGACAGAAGGAAAAAAATAATGCATCTGGAATAGGCACAAACTTGGTGAACAATAAAAACGTTGATAAATCTGAAATAAACTTGCAATGTACTGGTCCATAAATATCATATCATTAACGATTGTAATGCTACTAAAGTGAATTGCCGGTAATACCATCGATTATTTAATGGGCGGCGCTGAACCAGTTCTATCTCAATAAATACATATACATTCACACACACACACACACACACACACACATATGTATATATGTGTATGCTTGTGTGTATTTACGTATATATTGACATGTGTGTGCGGGCGCGCGCGTGTGTGTGTGTATGTGTGTGTGTGTGTGTGTGTGTGTGTGTGTGTGTGTAAACAAAAATGCAAAGACTGGAACGTGGACATACAGCTAAAAGAAAAAATCACAACAAGAACACACACACACACACACATTTAAATAAATAAATATATATATATATATATATATATAAAATGTATGTGTGTTTTAAATCTTTGTAATTAAATAATTTAATTTACATTCAACTGAGCATTAACATCACCGCATTACCTTTTTTCTGGTTGCAATGGTGTTCAGCATCACGATCACAGTTAAGTTCTCGAGTGTCCCTTTTGTGCACGCCCTTCCTAACTGTTCCTTTCTGCTGCCCTTGTGGATTCTTGTCGCGTCGTGTTATTACAGTAGAGACTCTTAGGTCATGGGCGTTCTAGGATCTGAGATAAGGGGAAAAAGATTATCATTAAGTTTCGTAAGTGACAGCCGACAATGGTATGTGTGTTTATTCATTGATATTGATAATTTTATTTTCACCTAAGTAATTATATACTCACAAGAGTAATAAGGAGAAGCTGATACTGTTTAAGATCATTCTTCAGAACGGCTCATCATAACGCAGGATGTTTAGTATCCCTTTAGTTAATGGAAATATTTGGGAAAGCCTTTGGCGATTGCCTTGATTACATATGAGAATGAAGAAGAATCTTGTGTGATGAATGAAACAAATCTGAAAAAAATATAGCTATATACCTTACAAAAAGTGACCTGCTAATAGATAAATCGGACACGTACATTCTACAGTATAAAAGATATATAGTACATTTTTGTCCCAAACTGGTGATTCTATAGTAATCGGCCGGATCGTCTACATACACATGATTATATGATGAGAATTAATAAAGAAGTATAAAGATATTGTAACGTTAAATATGGTGCATCATTTTAACGTACACATCTCTTGACAAATAATGCGTCTTTTCGCCAACCTTCTCTGAGGCTTATTAAAACTTAGAAAAAAAGCTATAGTTAGTGAGATTTTAAAAAGGTCTAGGAAAAGTGTAAATTCGCCCCTGGGTTTACCTGTGGGATAATTTGCTAAGGGATAACTAACAAACTTACGTGGTCAGTTTTTTAGATTAAGTTGATATATCTCAGCAAAGACGAAGACTTAGGAAAGGTAGAAATAATTCAAGATCAATCCAGTCGAATTGCGGTACAAATGTTCTTTCTGGTTTATTCGTTTTTTTTTTTTTTTCAATATCAAGAAAAAGAACCTATAGTAACATTTCGGAAACATCTGTACATCATACATGTATGCATATACATAAGTGGGCACTCACAAACATAAATGTATATCTTTTCTAGCTATAGAATTATAGCTATAGAAAAAAATAAATGAGACAATTGAAAAGGGGTTACCTCAAAACTCCATATTAAGAAGCTTTATATCTTGATGTATTGATAAAATCATAGAATGGGAAATATTGCCGAAGAGATCCAAGCACTTATCATTATATTAGACTGAAAACACTGAGCTTTTTATTCTTAGCTGTATTCACAATACGCCAATGGTTCAAGCACTTTCGGTGAGCCTTCATCGCTGCTCAGCTGGTGGCTCTGGAAGTATAC
>NC_061830.1:15836457-15838957 GCF_019202785.1 Penaeus chinensis
GTGATGTATTTCAAAATATATTTTTTATATAATTTTATTATAAACACAGTGTTTAATGTAAACACTATTCCAATACAAGTCCTTCCACCAGCTGACAGCAGGTTACACGTAGCCTCTTATCAGCTTGACATTTTTCGGGCGGAGCAATCATAGAGAGGTTATTTTTTCACAGACTGAGAAACGAAGTCTGTGTAACACACACACACACACACACACACACACACACACACACATACACACACACGACGAAGCTCCACATTCGCGGCCACTATTACAGAACAAACCTTTGTCCTCTCGCATGCTGCACCAAGGAGTTTGCAACAATGGGCTTCATCCAAGAAAGTGAAGCCAGAAAGGAGGCTCTTGGAAATGCCATGTATTTAGACCACAGGAACCAAGTGTCACGTGATCAAAGTTGGCGTGGGTCACATTCGTGTTCAAGAGGGAGAGGGTGTTCAAGGGCGGATCACGGGAGTAAAATCGAAAGATGTTAATAAAAAACGGTCTTACAGATTTGTTTATCTTTTTACATATTTGATGTAAGGATACCAACAATGGGTGCAACGACCCCCGCACCCGCAGAAAAAAATCTTCTCTATTTTTCCACGTGTCTGTTCGGTTGATCAAATGGGCAACAGGGTAATGAATTAGGCCATAAAAATGTGAATAAACATCAATGAATTCCTAATCTAACCTCGCGAAAAACAAACAAACAAATGTTGCATATCATCAAACTATCAAATGCATTTCGTCGTACAAAGATGTAAACACTAAACTCCGAGTAAAAAAAAATAAAAAATAAAAAATAAAAAGTAAGCAAGCAAATGAGAAAAGAAATGAAAAGAAAAGACAAAAAAAATAATAATAAGCAAGCAAATGAGAAATAAAAAGAAAAGACAAAAAAAAAAGAAGAAGAAAAAAGGGTTACAACCAAGGTACACACTTGGTATATCATTCAAATTGTAACAAGTGAATGAATAATATATACCCTTGGATCTAAATGTAGGACCCAAAAGAATTACTGGCAATTTGTAAACTGTGCCTTCTTGTACACCAGCTAACCTTTAAGTAAACAATTGAGTCAAAGGTTTTCAACAATTAATTTGCCCCATGTCAACTATAAAGTGGTACAGTTCATTATTAATCCAATATTTAGATTAATTCTTCTACTGCAATCATCTTCATTATTTTCGAACTTGTTCTTAATGTCAGCGCTTAAATATCCATCAGGCAATCTAATATCGTCACGCAGTTCAACCGTATTCTTCTTGAGATCAACGCAGTCGTCATCAGAGATGTCAATCAGCTGGCAGTCAGCACGCCTGACCACTGGCACATCCATGTTGTGGGTTGAAGGACAGATATCCTCATATTTCTTACCGGTAAAAAGGTCAGATGTACCTTAGCGTGGCCGTGTTTGCCAGTTTTTGAAGTTGACATTTTTACAGTCTTGCAGGCACGGCCCTTGATCACGGTGTCCATTCTTACAACAGGAGGAGCACTGTGCGGGGTACAAATTGGGGGCACCAGAATCACAACCCTCACAATCAGCTTGCACTTTCTCTGACATTTTGTGGTCGCCTGATACGTATGGCCGGGGCGAAGCGGGAGGGGAAGCAAATGACTCGCGTGAAAAGGAGCGAATCCAAACCTAAAACACCGATATATAAAATAGGTTGTTGACTCAGACCTCTTATATTAGTTTTTTCTTGCGTCTACATACGTTTATATGTGTATAAGCATGTATATGAATGTAAATGTACACATGCTTACACGTGCGTACGCATATGTAATACATACACATGTATAGACGCGTGTGTAAATTAAGATGTGAACGTGGGTAAATGTGTGAACATGCGAATGTTAGTGTGTAAGCGTGTAGAGCCCTACATGTGTGTACATATACAAACGTGCACATTTATGTTCATAGTTATCTGTGAAGGAGAAGCCTTGAAATGCATATAATTTCTTTATCTTCCGACTGCATTTGTCTGACCTGACTGTGGGTGTACACGTATCTGCATGTACACAAGTGTACATGTGTACGTATACAAGTACCGTGTGTGGACAGAAATACCGTGGTCATTATTATCATTCTAATCCCCCATCCTACTCTAGCGCGGAATATCTTAAATTTAGAATTGTCTAACCACGTGGCCCCGCCTCGAAACAAGCGATAAACGGTTTGCACCACGGCGGGTAAGGACTAAGCCGAGTCAGCACCAGCTGACACACGTTAGCGAGTCGTCATTAGTCGACACCGGCCGGGCTCCCCTCATTGGCATAGCCCGGGCGAAGCTCAGCTTCGCATATCGGACTTATCCTTATCCCGCTGACCCCCATGAATGTTTTGTATTACTTCTCCTGCATTCACGACAAACGAATACTAGTTATTTGTATCTCTAAATATCAACGCTCTCTGAACGATTATTTCTAATGAGCAGAAACATTTCAAGGTCCCTCGGTAACAGTTCCCTTGTGACAAACAGTTTATCGCTTG
>NC_061830.1:15853957-15856457 GCF_019202785.1 Penaeus chinensis
CTCTAGAAACCTTTACCCTGATGCCAGCAGCTTCACCATAACCCTGACACGGGGAGCTAATAGTGTACTATCCTTGAATCTCAGGGTGCAGTTTAATGTCCTGCCCAGGACAATTATATTCATTCATATTCATGTCATCACCGATGTGGTGTTTAACGAACAACTTGGCGCTATGCTGACTGTAATTAATGGGGTCTTTATACTGGGGTGGCTGACCAATGATCCTTCTCCAGGGAAGTAGTTGTATAGGTAATCATCGTTGGTGGTTCTTAACCCACCATCATATCTGCGATAGACTCACCCACAACCGTAACTAGGTTTGACTTACCCAATATATATATATATATATATATATATATATATACATTTTTTCAACAGCCATTTATTCCACTGCATGACATAGGCCTCTCTCCCTTGCCTGATTAGATGCCCTTCCTAATCATCCGGGGTTCTGCACGCTAACACGACGGCGACTTCCCCTACGACACCTGCACCCGACCGCTCAAGACGATACGTCGTTTTCTCGCCGTGATAAGGATAAGTCCGATATGCGAAGCTGACCTTCGCCCGGGCTATGCCAATGAGGGGAGCCTGGCCTGTGTCGCCTAATGTCGACTTGCTAACGTGTGTCAGCTGGTGCTGACTCGGCTGAGCTTAGTCCTTACTCGCCGTGGTACCCAGCAACAGCAGTAACCTCCAGGCGACAATTGCAACTTCTCGCACCTGGGCGAACCGCCGACCCCTCGGATGAGAGGCCGGCACGTTACCACTGTACTAGCCCGGAGGCTTTTCGCCGTGAGATCGGGCTCGAGCCAGAATTCGGAGCACAGGCATTTTTACGACTACCGCGGCGGAGAATTGAACTCAGGACCACAAGGGCTGTATCCACTGGACTCTCGTGACAATTATATACATATATATGTATATAAATGTGTGTTTGTGTGTGTGTGTGAGTGTGTGTGTGTGTTTGTGTGTGCATCGATATATGTATGTATATGTATATATCTATATATATATGTGTATATATAAATATATATATATATATAAATGTGTGTGTGTGTATGTGTGTGTGTGTGTGTGTGTGTGTGTGAGAGTGTGAGTGTGTGTAATTATAAATATAGATGTAAAGGTATGTGTGTATGTATATATATGTATATATATATATATATATATATATATATATATATATATATATGTGTGTGTGTGTGTGTGTGTCGTGGCAGGAGCTGATCATTTTCAAGGCACATGAGTCGGATATGAAAAGTTGTGGTGAGTAATAAATATGAATAAACAAACAATGCACATATACATACATCTTTCTTATTTTCACCTTGAGTTCCGATACAGATTTCTCAAATGCATAAATGTAATTCCATTTAAACATTTAAAATCCGCTCTTTTCATTCAAATGAAATGTGACGAAGCTCTAAAATTCGTAGAAAATGCAGGAAAGAGAAACTGGCGAAGGAGGAGAGAAAAATATGAGGGAGAAAAGGAAAAGAAAGAATGAGGAGAGGGGTAAGGAGAGTGAAGCGAAGATGAAGTGAATAGGGGAAGAGGGAGGGAGGAAATAAAACAGTATGGTGTCACAGAGCAGACTAATTTCTTCTATCTTGTTTGGATAGCCTCGCACGTTGATTGGTGGTGGGCGTTGACTCTGCATATGCTTTGTCAGAGAAGGCAAACAACCTCCACATATATACAGCTGCCTATTTGGGACAGGCGTTAGGTACTCTCTTGCTTTCAGACTTTGAGTTGTGTGTGTGTGTGTGTGTGTGTGTGTGTGTGTGTGTGTGTGTGTGTTTATATGTATATATACATATACATATACATATACATATATATATATATATATATATATATATATATATATATGAAGGATGGAATAATGCAGTGCCGCATTGGTATAGATAAATAACAAATCTCACTGACCTTTGCCGCACCAGGTTTGATCCGGAGGACAAGTAATAAACCAACCATACCACACGACCCAGGTCAAGGAGTGTGCAACTAGGATCTAACTAACTCCTTTGTTATTACCTAGTTACTCATGGTCTCTCGATGTAAATTGATTTAGAAACATGAATCCGAAGTCAGATGTACCGAGTTATTTATGAAAAATGGACTAATGCAATGCTTGTTGATATGGATAAATAACAACCCTCAGTGACCGGGACTCGAACCCTTGCCGCGCCAGGTGTGTGTGTGTATGTACATATGTATATACATACAAATATATGTTTATAGTATATATGCATATATAATATGCATATATATATATGCATATATAATATGCATATATATATATATATATATATATATATATGCATATGTATATGTATATATACATATATATAGGTATATGCATACATAGATAAATATAGATACATGTACAGGTATTAGTATGTATATATATGTGTCTGTCTGTGTGTGTGTGCACAGACACAGACATACACACACATACACATATAGATGTGTATGTGTGTGTATGCATATATAC
>NC_061830.1:15861457-15866457 GCF_019202785.1 Penaeus chinensis
TGTGTATATGCATGTGTATGTGTACATATGTATGTATATGTGTATAAATGTATATATATATATGCTTTCATGTGCATGTGCTCGAAAATGAACATATGCGTAGTACTTAGGGCATTTGCGGGTGAAAAACTATGTCTGCATTAGGCGTATATACGCATAAATAAAATCAGTGTATGAAATACAACCACACATATACGCACTTCTGATACTCAAGCCCATGCTCACGGGAGTATACCCTGGTGTAGTGAGCAGGCCCGTGTGTTGCTGCTCATAAATCCACACAAGACAGGGCCAACCTTGCTGGAGGGGCTTATCAGTGACATCCCGGCTAAAATACTCCCCCTCCCACCAAGCTACACCTAGGTCAGTAGGTGGGAGGTAACTCGACTGTCTACCTCACACTCAAGAACCATGACTGCACAAACAGAGCAACGGCTCTCATTCCCCGTAGGCGAATGAGCCCCTGGTTACGGCGGCGATCAGTATCGCTCCGGAGCAGAGAGTGCTAAGAATCTCCGGCCAAGAACAGGCCGCCCCACGTTGATGAACCTTTGTACATATAATATAAGGACAATGAGAACAGAATCAAACTTACTAGCATTGCTTGAGGAACTCTCCTTCATTAAATGGGATGTTGTAGGACTCTGTGAGGTTAGAAGACTAGGCGAAGAACAGAAGAAACTAAATGATGGGCACGTGTTCTATTGGAGAGGTAAACCTCAGGATAGCAAGCAAGAATTAGGGGTAGGTTTCTTAGTTCACAAATATTTAGAAAAGAATATCACAGAATTCCATAGTATAACCGAAAGAGTGGCTTTAGTAACAATACAACTAAATAATAGGTACAACTTAAAGATTCTTAAAGTCTATGCTCCAACCAGCAGCCACAGTAATGAAATAGAGAGCTTCTATGATGTTCATTCAGCCAGCAAAAGAGTAAAAACCCATTTCACAATAATTATGGTAGACTTTAATGTCAAAATAGGTAAAAAGACAGACGGAGAAACCGTAGTGGGGAATCACGGAAAAGGGCACTAGGAATGAGAGGGGAAAACTGCTAGTCGACTTTGCAGAGGCCCGACCACTCAAAATCATGAATACATTCTTCGAAACAAGACAAGAGCGGAAGTGGACATGGAAGTCGCCATTGGACATCAAAAACGTTGTCTTCATAATTTCAAATAGGCGCGATATATTAAAAAAATGTGGAAGTTATTAATAAAGTAAATGTTGGCAGTGATCATAGGTTGGTCAGAGGCAAAATTAAATTACACCTCAGAAGAGAAAGGAATAAACTCATACGAAGACCGCAGCCAAACTTAGCAACTTGAGGACCCAAACGACAGAATTTAGCATTAACATCCAATACAGATATTCACTTCACAGCGACGAAGATCTCAACATTGACCAAATCAACAAACAGTTCAATGACATAATAAAGGAAGCTGCACTTGAAGTAGGCACAAGAACGTCAAACAAAGCTCCAGTAAGCTTTCGATAGAAACTAAAACACTTATGCAAAAATGTAGGGTCATGAAAGCATCGTTAAATAGGGACAAAATAGAATTAACTGAACTAACAAAACCATAAACAGAAAGAAGAGAGATGTACGGAAATTCAATACACAAATAACAAATGAAACAATGATCTCATATACCAGCATGAACACAGCTAAAATGAGACTTGGAATATGGAGAAATCAAATATATGCAATAACGAAACCAGACGGAGATGTGACATATATTGAGAATGAAATCATAAGAGTAGTGGAAAACATTTACTGGGATCTATACAACGCAAATGAACAGCCACAGATAGAAGCGAATGCGGTAACTAGAGAATACCTAACATCACAACAGAAGAAATAAAGAGAGCGCTTAAAGGCATGAAGAGAGGTAAAACACCAGGTGAAGACGGTATTAGTATAGACTTAATAGATGCAGGAGAAATTGCAACAGTTAAACTAGCCAAACTTTTTAACAAATGCCTTCTCAAACGAAAAATTCCGAAAGCCTGGGAAAATGCAACAATTATTTTGATTCATAAAAAAGGGGATGGAAAGATCTAAAAAACTACCGATCTCCTCTCAGTTACTTACAAACTGTTCACTAAAATCATCACAACTCGCATCTCTGATAGTCTGGATTCTAACCAGCCTAGAAAACAGGCAGGCTTCCACAGTGGATTCTCAACAAGAGAGCACATACACACGCTTACCCAAATAAGAGAAAAATTATATGAATACAGGAAACCCCTGTGTATGGCATTCATCGATTACGAAAAGGCAATCAAGAACCTGTACAAATACCAGCAGTACTAGAAGCTATTCGAAGACAGGGAGTAGAGGAGTTACATTGTAAAATATTAGAAGATATATACGAAGATGGGACAGCAACCATCAAGCTCCACACTGAAACCGATAAAATCCCAATTAAGAAAGGTGTTAGACAGGGCGATACCATCTCACCAAAACTGTTTACAGTTTGCCTTCAGGAAATATTCAAGAAGCTAGAATGGACCGGAAAGGTTATCAAAATTGGGGACAAATACATAAACAGTCTTAGATTTGCAGAAGATATTGTTCTCTTCAGTGAATCTGCAAATGAAATGTAGCAACTAATCAATGATCTGAATAGAGAGCCTGAAAGTCGGACTTAGGATGAACAAGAAAAAGACTAAGATCATGTTCAACAGGAGAGTTCAATCTGAACAGATGCATGTTCAAGGCGAAGCGCTAGAGGTGGCAGACAAGTATATATACCTAGGGCAATTCGTACAGACACATCTAGCGAAGAGGAAATTAAGCGACGCATCAGCCTAGTCTAGACACAGTAGCATACTAAGAGGCTCTTTGCCATTATGTTTAAAAAGAAAAGTCTTTAACCAATGCATCCTCCCAGTTATGACCTATGGATCAGAAACATGGACTACAACCAAATTACTGGAGAGGAAAGTAATAAGTGCCCAGCGAGGGATGGAGAGGTTGATGCTGGGAATTAGCCTAAGAGATCGGATGAGGGGGACGTGGGTCAGGGAACAGACAAAAGTGGAAGATATATTCGGGAGCATCAAAAAGAAAAAATGGCAATGGGCAGGTCATATATGTCGGAGACAGGACTGCAGATGGAAAAAGAAAATAACACATTGGGTTATAGATAACATGAAGAGGCCAAGGGCAACACCTATGATAAGATGGCGCGACGAAATAACGAAATTTGGGGACCAAAACTGGAAGCAAAAAACGCAAGACAGACAAAGATAGAAAAGATTGGGAGAGGCCTACGTCTTGCAGTGGATTGACCCAGGCTGATGATGATGATGATGATATATATTAAATATATGTATGTATGTATGTATGTATATGTATATATACACATAAATATACATATATATATATATGTATACATTTATATATCTTTATATATAAGTATATATAAAAAACATTTTTTTTATATACAAATGCATATATATATGTGTATATACATATACATATATGTATATATATTGTATGCATATACATATATGTATATATATACATATATACATATATTTCATTACATACAAATGCATGTATTTATATAAATATATATATTACATATATATATATATATATATATATATATATATATATATATATATATATGTATATGTGTATATATTTGTGTATATATATATGTATATATATGTGTATATATATATATATATATATATATATATGTATATATATATGTATATGTATATGTATATATATATATATATATATATATATGTATGTATATATATATATATATATATATATATATATATATATATATATATATATATATATATATACGTGTTAGAGGCAATGTGTGAAACTAGGATTACACGTAAACTCATGAATAATCAGGGATTTCATGTATTCGCTGTGATCATTCATTTTTTTGTTCATTCCATATTATCTTATAGTGTTCCTGCAAATTTATCTAGATGTCAATGCATTATTGATATACCATACAAACTGCTTTATATGTATCACATTATAGCTCACATTTTTTTTTTTTTTTTTTTTTTGAGATTTGATGTAATGACTGCAATTGTTGATAGCCACAGTGATTACATGCTATACCTAATTATTCCCTAGTTTCACATATTCCCTGTATCATGGACTTACTTATACCTGTAGCTGAGCTAAAAAATCCAAGTAATTGAAGGGGCCGATATCATTATCTAAATCATATCTCTATGATAATGCTAATTTTTATACCCACACATGCTCAACAAATACAATATTGAAATACACCCAGAAAGTTGATAAAGAAATCTATGATGAAATAAAACTTTATCCTTTCTACCTGCCCCGGCCAACTTACAGAACATGGAATTGAACTGAATAATTCTGCCCTGAGAATATATTATTTCATAACCGTATTTTTGCAAGGTAAGTCAGTTTAACTGAGATTCATTCTATAACATAAAAATCTGACGAATTAAATAAGTGCCTTTATAGCTCTGATAAGCTTTTGCAGTGCAAATTGTTTGTTCTTTAAATCAATCCAAATCAAATCAAACCTTATATAAAACCTGTTAATCCGACTTCTCCATTCTTTCTTTCGCCTTTTGTGTTTGCCCTTACCTGTTCCGCCCCCCCCCCCCCCCTTGCCTGGTTGGCACTGTGTTCTGCTTCTTGTCTCCTTAAACATTTATCTCACCTCTCCAACCTCACATCTCAAGATAAATCGAATCTGATTTCGAAAAAAAAAAAAAAAAATTATCTTCGTTCTTTCTATTTTTCTATATAAGTGTGGATACGTAACATACCCCTCGTATATCCATACCTATATTGTACTCCCACGCAAATATATGTATATGTATGTACATTTGATATATATATATATGTATATGTATGTACATTTAATATATATATATATATATATATATATATGTATATATATGTACATTTAATATATATATGTATATATATGTATATATATATGTAATTTATATATATACAGATGAAT
>NC_061830.1:15876457-15878957 GCF_019202785.1 Penaeus chinensis
AGTCTTATGAGAACGGAGACTTAGTTTCGCGGGCCGAGGTGACAAAGGAAAGTCCCCGGCCTTTCAAGCAGAGCGGTTCGAGGTCGAGGCCAGTTCAAGTGCTGGATGTGGTGCGCAGGATAAGGTGGTCTCAACAATATAAGATAAGCATTTAAATTGCATTATACGTGAGGAAAGGTGGTTCTCGTTTTAATGTTTGTGCTTCGTGTTTTACTGTGTTTTATGTCTATTTCGTATTTTGTGTTTTAGTGTTTGCTTTACCGTGCCATGTTTCGTTTTATGTTCTGTTTTAGCCTTGTTTTACAAAATAAATAGACAATTTTATAATAACTTTTCATAAGTCCCCGACTCTTTGTCAGAAGGAAGGCTGAATAACGCCTAAACATATTTTAGTTTATAAAGTTTACAAGGCCAACAATCAAAAACCCTAAAGTATTGATGAAGCATCTGTACACGCCTCTCCTCGGGATTCTAACCACGCCTACCTCACTTCGGCTCATTTACACAACTACACTTCACACACACACGCATACACACACTTCTGTCGCTCCTTTCCACAATTCTTCTGATCTTGCATCTCTTCTTACACCATACACTCGTTCCCGAATGTACCAATCGGGTGGTGGCAGTGACACCTTTACACACTTTTAATGATCCTGGGAACGTTGCAAGTAATGAACACAACAAAAACACCAATAGCAGAAAAATACCAAAGCAATCAAAATATGGTTAGGGAAGGGGAATGAGGTGTGAGGTGTGGTAAGAGTCACTTACGTTTGATCACAGTGTGTGATTTCGTTTGCTGTGCTGAAAAAAAAAACAAAAAAAAAAAAACAATGGTTGACAGCGAGAAGTTATGTAGTATATAGTTAGTAGTTTGTGTTCGTTGAGTGGCGTGTACTTGAATTTGAAAGAAATCAACTCGTATGTAAGGTGTGGGTGGGTATAGGGAAGGCAGCAGTTAATCTGGCACTTATAGGCCCACTTACTTTTAATAGTAGCGAGGAAGTATTGGTGGCGGCTCCATGGTTGTGCTGACGAGGGTTCGTGAGGACTTGGCGAGGTAGATGAGCCGGATTGGCGTGTGAGGCGGCGTAGAGTGCGGGAACATATCGTCAGCGACTTCGTCAGGAGAGTAGCAAAGACGTGAGAAGTCAACACGAAGCAGAAGGGTAGACATGGTGCAGGTAGGCGCAATCGAAGAAGACTTGGTAGCGATGGCTGGGCGTTAAAAGAGGCGAGGAGGCACTTCGACAGGAGTAGCTCGTAGGCAGATAGCATGGATCGGCAACAGGCGTCGGCGAGGAGCGTGGTGGTAGGTAAATTACCGTCGGTGTTGTGAGGCTCTTGGTCACCGCTGCCATCAGATGTAAGCGTAAGAGAGATGTTGGGAGCACCAGCGTTCTGTCCAAGGAGAAAGGCAGCTGCTTGGACGGAGGTGTGAAGTCTGCCATCCGGTCTTGGTACGTATTGTTGACACCCACACTCGCAGACACACAAAATACATTAGGTATATAGTAATACACACACACACACACACACACACACACACACACACACACACACACACACACACACATATATATATATATATATATATATATATATATATGTACATATACATATATATATATATATATATATATATATATATATGTACATAAATATATAAATATATATATATATATATGTATATATATATATATATATATATATATATATATATATATATGTGTGTGTGTGTGTGTGTTATATATATATATATATATATATATATATATATATATATATATATATATGTGTGTGTGTGTGTGTGTGTGTGTGTGTGTGTGTGTGTGTGTGTGTGTTTGTGCGTGTGTGTGTGTATGTGTGTGTGTGTGCATACACACACACACACACACACACACACACACACACACACACACACGTGTGTCTGTATGTATGCATATATTGCTGGTTTACTTAGCTTGATGCTACTGATGGACATAAAGCGATTTACTGTCTCTAAAGCCTGACCCAACGTTCATTATTCAGGACCTAATGACATTCAAAATTCAGTTTGTGGCTAATTTAATAAAACATGTTACTGCAATTTGAATCTTTGTCATCTGCATAAATTATTCTATTATTTCACAAAGAGAAAAGAATATATATGGCCCACGTTTACTGTACGTCCTTCAACATGATGTAAGCTTTCCTTTCATGAGAGCAAGAATTAGTCTAATTACCTCTGGGAATGGGCGGAGGAACAGCTTGCGGCAGCTTCTTATTCTTCGCTTCAGAAACATTCTTTTCACATTTTTGAGCCACTATTTTATCTTGTCTTTGTCATACATACATTATATAATTTCTGAGCCCTACAGCACCTCGAATCCATGAAACTGAATTAAATACTAAAATCAGGAAGGTCTTTTAACGATAAACCACACATACGCACGCAAGCACACGCTTTTTTGCAATGTATGTAATTGATAATGAGTATATATTCACGAATGCCTTT
>NC_061830.1:15886457-15893957 GCF_019202785.1 Penaeus chinensis
CCTGCCCATTATGGGGACTTCGATAATCGAACAAATGGAGGAGTAGCAGTAATGGTACATCAGGATATTCCCTTCCAGGCCATCCACCTTCATGACACGACCTTACGTTGTTACATCCATCTAACTTCCATATAATCTCAACATAGATAATTTGGAAGACTCACTTGTTCAGTTGCCTTCTCCATTTCTACTCTTGGGAGATTCCAATGGCTCAGCAATGGTCTCCAATGTTGACCTGTCACTTGGTTCACTTGATTCACAGTTGGATTTCATGGAACACTTACAAGGAAGCGACCACTTTCAAATACTTTTGGAGGAGATGAATGGTATTCCAGGCAATGGAGTGCAGAGATGGCGACTTGAACATGCAAACTGGAATCTTTATAGATTAACTAGCAGTAATGTAAAGATCTGTGAATGATTCAAAAATGCTGTTAATCATTTCACAACTTCACATCACGCATTCACCTTGCAACAGAAGCAGCCATTCCCAAAAATAGCGGCAACCTCCAGTACCATGGTGCTCTGATGAATGCCAACAATATGTCAGAGCAAGAAAAGCTTCATTAAGGCAGGTGAAACAACACCCAAGTAATGTGACTTGATCTATTTCAAAAGGACCTGAGCCAAGGCCAAGCGAGTGCTAAAGGAGGCTGGATGGAGATTGTGGAGCCTCCTCAATTAACTATGGGACCCCCTTAGCAATGGTATGGATCACTGATTGATTGATTGATTCTAAAAATTATCTGCCGCATCAATAGCTAAGGTCATTAGCAGCGAACACCTTGTTAGATTGAAATATTAGAATATTTAAAATGTTAAAAATGTTAATTTCATAAATAGCAATAAATATTATATAAAAAATCAAAGTATAAACATTATGCTCTAAATGTATGAGCATTATGCATAATTAGATTTAATTGAAAATATTAGTTTCCCTAAGAAAACTAATAGGACCTTCTATGTCACAATCCTCCCCCAATATATTTTTCAGTGTATATGGGGGAGACAAGTACCTGTGTCTGAGAATGTTGCACATCTTTCCACTACATGTGCGACCGTTACTGACTCTTGGCATTCCTTACAGTGTGCTTCACTTTTAGCCATCATTGGCCCATGAGTCAGTCTTGTGTGCCCGATTCTCAGTCTTGTTAATACAACTTCTACTTGTCGGTTGGGATGGGTGCTGGTCACCAAACTGCCAAGGTCATCTCTAATCTCTCGCAGATATGCCTCCATTGTTTCCTCCATTTATCACGAAGACAACTCCTGATGCTGGGTTTCAAGTCAGTGTATGGAAGAGGAAAACTAGCATCACAGGGCTGAGCGGCAGCTGCCTTGGCCTTCCAGTCAGCTCATTCATTCCCACTGATACCAAGGTGTGCTGGCACCCAACATAGAGTTATCTTTTTACATGCTGACATCAGTTCAAGCCAATCTTGAACCTCCCTCACCACTGGATGTGATAAGTTTAAGCTCTTGATTGGTTGTAAGGCACTACGAGAGTCACAATATATTACAATAGACTTGTTCGTCAGATCTTAGTCATCTTGACTGCTGCAAGGATGGCATGTAACTCTGCAGTGAAGATCGAGACTGATAGATAAAGACTGCCAAATGCAGTCTTCCTTCTGCTCACTGCTGCAGAGCCCACACCATTTTCAGATTTAGAACCATCAGCGACCAAATCCTAATCCAGACCGACTTGATTGGTCCAAGGGGGGAATTCAGGGAGTTCCAACAGCCAGAATCTTTGTGAGATTTAAATTAAGATCTTCCACGAGATTCCTCATTCTCCTACCATAGGATCGGCTATCCTCAAGGGGGTTGAAAACCAATCTGGATGTAGGAGATCCCGGAATCCTTTGTAGTAATGAAAGAGGTGATTCTCCACTCTCAGTGCCTTTGTAGCTTTCACCTTTAACTTTTTGATGTGAGGCACCCATGTTAGCCTGGAGTCAAAACTTAGATCCAAGTACTTCACCTCCTGGACAAAATGCAGTGGGTTTGCTCTTAAATAGAAGGAAGGACGGAACTTTCCTCCATGTGGAAATGCATAGCCATGGTCTTGCTTGGAGAAAATTTTAACCCCATGATATGTTGCCCACTGCACTACCTGATTTATTGTAGTCTGCATGTGTCCTTGCACATCCTGTAAGATTCCTCCTGAGCAGTACAGTGTAAAGTCATCCACATACAGACCACATAAGACAGCACCTTTACAATGTCATTAATAGCAATGGCAAACAGGGTCACACTTAAGACACTCCCTTGTGGGACCCATTTCCAGCTGATCTTCCAGGTTAGAGAAGCTGTTTCCCATCCTCACTCTAAACTTCCTGTCAGCAAGGAAGCTTTGTATGAAGGTAGGTAATGCTCCTCTTAAGCCAATTTCATACAGGTTCATGAGTATACCATGCTTCCAAGTGGTATCATAAGCCTTTTCAAGGTCAAAGAAGACTGCTAATATGTGATATCACTGTGCGAAGGAATTTTGTATAGCAGTTTCCATCCTCACAAGTGCGTCTGTGGTCGATCTAAATTTTAAACCCGTATTGATATGGGGTCAGCACATTTTCCTTTTCTAGCAGCCATGTCAACATGAAGTTTACCATTTTCTCCATCAGCTTGCAGCTAAAACTGGTGAGAGAAATTGGTCTGAAATTCCCTGGTATGGATGCATCCTTACCAGGTTTAGGGACAGGAATTATTATAGCCTCTTTCCATGTGGATGGCACTGTTCCCTCCCTATCGATCCAGTAGAATAGGTCCAATAGGAGTTTTTGGGAGCTCTCCGGTACGTGAGATATCATTTGGTGTGGAATATCATCACTTCCTGGGGCAGTCTTACAGCAGAGCTGCAAAGCAGAGTCCATCTCCTTGCACAAAAATGGCAAGTTGTATGGTTCTGCTGCAGTGCTGCTGAAGAACGATATTGGGTATCGTTCCTGTTCAGCCCGAAGAGTGGATAATCAGTCAGTGTAAGATACTCGAGAGGAGATCTCTGCCATGGATTTTGCTAGCTCATTTGCAACATCTGTTTTGTCTTTGATGATTATGCCATCTATCTTCAGAACAGGTGGTGACATGGATGTGCTCTTTCCAGCGATCTTACGCACCTTGTCCCATACCCATGCTAAGGTGGTCCCGGAGTTAATCATGGAGACATACTGCCTCCACGACATCCGTCTAGCCTCTTTTAGCACTCGTTGGCTCAGGTCTTTTTGTACTGGATCAAGGTTGCATCGCTTGGGCGTCGTTTCAACTGCCTTAGTGCAGCTTTTCTTGCTCTGACAGCTTGTTGGCATTCATCAGACCACCATGGTACCTGAGGTCGACGGTACTGTCCACTACTTCTGGAAATTGATGCCTCTGCTGCAAGGTGAATTCGTGATGTTGAGTGATTAACAGCATCTTGAACACAGTGGTAATCATTCACAGATCCTTGCAATACTGCACTTGATCTAAACAGATTCCAATCTGCATGTTCAAGTCACCATTCCATTGGCTGGAATACCATTCACCTCCTACAAAAGTATTGGAAAGTAGTCGCTTCCATGATCTGCCAAGTGAAATTCAACTGTGAATCAGGTGAACCAATTGACAGATCAATATTGCAGAATGTCCAAGCTTGTATTTGGAAATGGGTGGGTGCATCACTGTTAAGTAAAACTGCATCTACTCTTGAGAACAAGGACTCCAAGGCCCTTCATCGAGGGTTGCACAAAGTGTCTCCCCAGAGGTGATGCTGACCAGTGCTGAAGTCTCACAAGAATAGAAATGGATGAGGCAACTGCCCAAGTAGATCTTCCAAATCATCTATGTTGAGATTATGTGAAAGGAGTTAGATAGATGCAACAGTGTAAGGTCGTGTCAAGCCTATTCTCACAGCCTTCACCTGCAGTGTCGTCTGCAAGTGGATGGCCTGGAAGGGACTATCCTGACGTACCATCACTGCTACTCGTCCATGAGGTTTATTATCAAAGGTTCCCTAATGGGCTTGAACTTAGAATCCTCTCAGGGGAATTGGAAAATTTTCCCTGGTCATAATCTCTTGTAGGCATCCACATACTGAATTACATGAAGCTATCAGATGTTGCAGTTCTTCCCATTTTGCATGAAGTCCCTCACAATTCCACTGGATTAGGTTATCCAGTTCTCAGCTTGACAAACGACTTCATAAGGTGTTTGGCAGCTCCTGTGGTTAAGGCTTGCCCCACACCTTTAGGCTGTCCCTTTCCAGCATCTTGGGAATATCTTTTGATGGGTTATTTACCTGTGGAACTAGTTTCCACAGGCTTACTTTGGACATTCTTTCTGCAGCGTCTCTAGCCACAGCTCCGACATTTACCAGATCTTCCTTGTTACAATCAGACCAATGTCTCTTTGGCCGGCCTCTTTTCCGTTTCCCCACAGTCATTTTCATAACCCTCTTCCCAACATAGCTCTCATCCCTCCGATAGACATGGCCAAACCACCTCAGTCTGCTTTCCTTGATCTTATCTGTTAGCTCCTTTTCAATGCCTAGTCTCTCCCTGATGTTTTCATTTCTGACTTTGTCTTTCCTTGCAACTCCCACCTCATATCACATCACTTCCAGCTTCTTCTCTTGTCCTTTGATCAGCGCTGCTGTTTCCAATCCATATATCATAGCTAGTCTTACCATGGTACTATGTAATTTTCCTTTTACTTTACTTGGTATCTTCTAATCACACACAACACCTGTTATTATCCTCAAACTATTCCATCCTGATTGAATCTGTCTTTATACCTCACACTCCACTCCACCATCTGTAGTGCTCCTGTTCAGAATAAACCCAAACTGCTGTTCATCCACCGTCACCATTTCTCGAAGCCGTGCATCAGTCACACGTTCCCAGATCTTTAATGTGTGGGATGTTAGCTTTATTCCTCTGTAATTCCCACAGTCCTGTACATCCCCTTGTTCTTATAGATAGGCACTATGGCACTCTCTCTCCAATCGTCAGGCATTCTTCCACTCTCCACCACTGTATTGAGAATCTTTGTCAACCACTCTATGTCTTCTTCTCCAAAAGACTTCCAGGCTTACATAGGTATCCCATTAGGACCTACAGCCTTCCCTGTCTTCATCCTCTTTATCACTCTTTTTACTTCCTCCTTCCTGACTTCCGAGACTTTCCCGGGATGAGCTGGCGGTGTTGTGCATCTTTCCTCCCGTGGATTTTCCTCATTTAGAAGCTTCTGAAAATATTCCTTCCAGCTAGCCTGTATCTTATTATCCTCAGTGATAGTACTTCCATTTCCATCTTTGATAAGTTTCACCTGTCTGACGTCAGATGAATTTCTGTCGCGATTCTTATTGCCATGCACTGTCCCTATGCACTGTCGAACTTCTTATAAAGATCTTTATATGCCTCGCTTTTTGCTTTCATCACTTCCGTTTTCGCCCTACCACTTGCTGCCTTGTATTGCCTCATCGGACTGCAATTGATCCCTCGTCCTTTTACTGTTTCTTTTTTCTGCTATTGCCTGTTGCACTTCCTCATTCTACCACCATGTGTCTTTACCCGCCTTTGGTGCCTTTCCTGATGTTTATCCGAGCACTACTTTAGCCACACTTCTCATGTTCTCACTCAGTATCTCCCAAGTAGTCTCCTTGCCACTTATTCTTTCTTTTACCTTCATAACAAACTCCTCTCTGTATGGCAATTCCTTCAATCTCCACCACTTAATTTTCTTAATCCCGTGGTACTTATGTTTTCCATCTGCTTGGATGCTCATTTTAAACACCACAGGTCTGTGCTGGTTTGCGACCGCCTCTCCTGGGAAAACTTTACAATCTCTGAGGATTTTCAGACTCCTCCGCCTAGTCATGATATAATCAATTTGTGACTTTCTACCTCCACTGGAGTAGGTAACTTTCTTTGCTTCCGGTTTAGAGAAGAAAGTGTTAGCTACCCCCAGTCCAAACATTCCTGCTATGCTAAGGATCTGGTCACCTAGATCATTTCTTTCTCCATATCCGTGTCTTCCCATGACTTCTTCAGCACCGATGTTGCCACTTTCTGCATGTCCATTTAGGTCCCCACCTAACCACAGCTCCTCTCTTTCCTCTACTGAACTGAGGTAGTCACCTAGTTATCTCCAAAACTCTACATTTTCTTCCTCTTCACAGCCAGGCTTGGGTGCGTAAGCACTAACGATGTTGACTATCAGCCCATCTATGCTCACTTTCACTGTTATCAGCCGATCTGACACCCTGCTCACCTCTAACACTCCCTCCTTTAGACTTGAGTCCAGCACAATACCTACTTCATTCCTTCTATTACCATCACCATTGTAGAACAGCTTTTAGCCCTGCCCTATCTCTTTAGCTTTCTTTCCCTTCCACTTGGTTTCCTGCACACATAGGACATTGATTCTCTTCCTTTCCATTAAGTCAACTACTTCTCTAGATCTACCTGTCATAGACCTCTCATTCAGTGTTGCGACTGAGATGTCTCTTCTTCGCTTGCTTCTCTTTTGTGTCCTCTGAGCTAGCTTCTTTAGTCGTATTTGCTCTTGATACGGTAGCCTTAGTCCATTTCTCGCAGCCTCACGACGATCTGACTGCTCGTCGTTTCTTGAGGACGCCCTAGCATTATTTGGTATCATGTCCACATCATGATGAGTTTGGCAAGGTTTTACGACCGGATGCCCTTCCTGCCGTCAACCCTCCTCTTTTATTCAGGCTTGGGACTTTTATTCAGGCTTGGGACTGGTGCTGAGTTGTGCTGGCTTGCATCCACACTCTTGGTTGTCCATTTTCCTTAAAATGGCAAGTGTTGGCTCCATGCCCTTAACCCTGGCAGTGGAAGCACTGCATAGGGTTGTGCACATATGGCTTTATCTTGAGGTGGTACCATGCCAACTTAACCGATTCAGAAAGGACTAATGATTCAAAAGTTAGAAGAGCTGGTGTCGACTGTTCCAAACCATCAACTTTCTTTTACTGTTACTACATTATTTTTTTATAGTTCTTCTAAGAGTTTCTCTTCAGAATTCCTCCTTAGATCTCGGAAAAAAGACAATTCCCTTGCATTAGACTTGAGCCCTAGGAATGTCGCATATTGCACGCAGACGATCACTCTCGTCTGGTGACGAAACCTCAATTGTCAGGCTACTATCTCGCTGTGGGGTGATGCGAGGATCCTGTTGACATACCTCAACTACCTTCCGATGTACTTCAAAATTATCATGATCCATGATGGATACACCATCAATGGTTTTCACTAATAGGTATTTACTATATGGTACACTTTCATATTTACCAGGTAAGAATTCCTTAATGAATTGAGGAGAACTCCTTACCTGGTTTGGAACCATTACAATTCCCATTCTTGCCCTTTGGAATCTGGTAAGGTTCCAGAGTGACAATATATGATGTTCCAGGGTGAGAGTAAGTTCTTTGTAAATTTGCAGAAATCATGCAACTTATAAAATCATAATTTCCTACCCCCCCCCCCCCCCCCCCACCCA
>NC_061830.1:15908957-15913957 GCF_019202785.1 Penaeus chinensis
AAAATTAGTGTCATCAAATTGATATACAACAAATTATGTCAGTATGTAATTTTCTTTCAGGAATTGTATATCCTTACTATGGTTCCATATGTATCTTATCCACAGCTTATTCTAATCAAATTGCATTAAGGTAAATAAAAGCTTTATTAAAAACAATTCAAATTATATAATATACATTACTGCAGAATTCAAAGTAGCCAAATGTCATACTTGCATATACATAACGCACATAAATGTTTCCCAGGCCTAACAAAAACAGCTTTTATTTTTTTATGCATTAAATGTATACAAATATTTAAAAATATTTCAAACATCATG
Organism: Penaeus chinensis; assembly: GCF_019202785.1. Classification (NCBI taxonomy): domain Eukaryota; kingdom Metazoa; phylum Arthropoda; class Malacostraca; order Decapoda; family Penaeidae; genus Penaeus; species Penaeus chinensis. Next base: position 15,909,276 of record NC_061830.1, read on the forward strand.
GAAAATAGGAATGACCTCATTGATAATATTCCCTGAAATTGCAATGACATATTAAAGGGGCCGATTGACTTTCGTCGATCTAACACAAATACAAACCTCTTGCTAATATGAGGACAAATACTGGATTTTTATTTTAAGTTAACATCCACAATAATTTCCTAACTAGTAACATATTCATATGTAATGTATGGTAAGAATTATAAGACAAAACTAACAAGATCATATTACTGTGTTATGGAAGAAAGAACCAGCGTGAGGAGACCAGTTGATAACAAATATTTTTCATTAAATCAGCAGTAGTCCAAAGAGGAAAACTGGAGAGTACAAAGGACTAATCAGAATACATAATTAGAATGTAAAAACGGCTGAGCACTATAGCAAACGACTCTTTATCGAGTCATGGTCGGCATACCTCAGCCTTAACAGTTTATCATAGGTCAAATTATTGATCATACTTACTACAGGTCAAATTATTGATCATACTTACTACAGTTAACATGACAGTGCAGTATATCGCATACCCTGCAGCAGATACAATAACGCATATTATGGTGAAGCAGGACGAAGTTTCGTCACCACAGAATTTTACCGCCAATATAGTGCATGTGGATATCTACCGAACTAGAAAACAACAGAAATAATCGCTAGTGGACTGAATAACCAGAGAAGAAAATTTTGGAAGCAGAATACATCGCGACGGAGGAGAATGTAAACAACGCATCGGGCAGCTTCAAATTATCGAAGGTCGCGACAACAATTGTGCGGGTAACAAACGGCAGGTCACGGTCGTCAGGTGGTTCATTAGTTCATGTTTGATATATATGCTATATAATCACGTTGATGTATTTCTGAAGAGGATAAAAACGAAACCGGTCACATACATCGCTTGTAGTGTGAAGCTATTCATAGTCATTTATATCTTTTCTACACACACACACACACACACACACACACACACACACACACACACACACACACACACACACACACACACACACACACACACACACACATACACACACACACACACACATACATGCATACATATATAATCAAGGACAGATAGTTCAGAATTGAACAGTTGTGACCAATGTCCTTATATGTCAAAAGTGACCACGCGCAAGCTATTGCTGATGTTCCAGCAGGTGTCGCCAAGTGGCGAGATCCTTCACGCTGCTCCGAGTGTTTCTTTGAGACTTTGATCATTAATTGACTAGAGAGCAGCAGTGTCTATTCTAGACGGGTGATCCTTTACCATTGGCCACGATGTTGGCAGTCGAGGTGAAGTTCCTTGGCCAGTGACACTGGAACTCAGATTGTCGTGACAGCTTTTGAGTCCGACGCTCTAAACACTCCGATACCGCGGCCTCTATTATTTATATATATATAATTATATATATATATACACGTATATATACAGCATACATACATATATATACATATATATACATACAGAATACAGACACACAAACACCTCTATTTATCTATGTATACACACACACACACACACACACACACACACACACACACATATATATATATATATATATATATATATAATGTTTAAACATATTTATATTCACAAATTGGACTTAGAAATAACATATATATATATATATATATATATATATATATACACACAGCAGTCAAATAAGTAACTTGTATTTTCTGTTTAATTTTTTTTACTCAACACTTCTCATATAAATATTGACCCATCTTGATCAGTTGTTTAGTATGCGCGTATGTTGCGTATTTGAGTTAAATTTAGGTGATATCATAGTAACCATAAATTTGGATGACGTGTATTTTGCTCGAATGACTACTTCATCAGATTTAACTAACATATTCTGAATCTATCTTCAATCTGTCCCCAAGATTTAATTGAACCCAATTTTGTATCATTATGCTTTGAATTTCTGTTGGCTGTTGGAAAAAAAAAATAATGATAAAAAAAAAATATATATATATATATACGTATATATATATATATATATATATATGCTTATATAAATGCATATATATGTATATATATGCATATATATAGATAGATAGATAAATATATACACATATGTTCATGTCATCATCATCATTAAGGGTCTAACGCCGACGGGGGCACAAGGCTACATCCACCCTTCGCTTCCATCCACGAGGGTCCCTCATGGCGAGTCTCCTGGCAGACCCTCGGTCTCTAACTCCTCGCGACAGGTCTTGGCGAGCTACCCAAGTCATGACCTCCTAGGTCATGGCTTTTATATATATATATATATATATATATATATATATATATAACTGTGCGTGTGTGTGTGTGTGTGTGTGTGTGTGTGTGTGTGTGTGTGTGTGTGTGTGTGTGTGTATGTGTAGATGTATATATGTGTGTATATATATATATATATTTATTTATATATGTATATATATTTCTATATATAAATGAATGCATATAAATAAATGTGTATATTTATACATATATATATACATATATACATATATATATACACACACTAGTGTATATATAAATGAATGTATATAAATATAGATATATATATATATATATATATTTGCATATATAAATAAATGAATATACATATATATGTATATTTTATATATAAATAAATAAATATATGCATACATAAATATATATATATATGTATATATATTTGTGTGTATGTGTATACATATATATATATATACACACATATATCTGTGTGTGTGTGTGTGTTTGTGTGTGTGTGTGTGTGTGCATATGTGTGTAATTATATATATAGACATAGATACATATGTATATATATAAATTATATATACATATGCATGCCTACATATATATATATATATATATATATATATATATATATATATATATGATGCATATGTATATATATGTATATATATATATATATATATATATATATATATATATATATATATATATATATGTTTATATACACGTGTGTAATTACATATATATATACATAAGTATATATATATACAAATTATATGTATTTACATATACATACATACATATCTATTATATATACATATACATGCCTACATATATATATATATATATATATATATGATACATATTTATATATATATATATGTATATATATGTGTATATACACGTGTGTAATTACATATGTATATATATATATAAGTATATATACAAATTATATGTATTTACATATACATACATACATATCGATAAATCTGTATGTATGTATATGTATATACATATAATTCATATATATATACATATGTATATGTATATAAATTATATGTATATACATAGACATACACACACATATATATATATATATATATATATATATATATATATATATATATATATTTATATATATATATATATATATATATATATATATATACATGGACAAACACACCAGTTCATATATAGAAATATAATTAATTTTGTCGCAAACCTATGTATTTCTATTTATTTTAGTCAGTGTAAGCACTAGACTTACATTTGTGTAACTATTGTCCTTTTTTTTGCATTCTGTCATGTATTTTTTTCTCAGTTACTTATTGTATAACGATTTTTTTTTTTTTCTCTCTCTCTCTCTCTTCATAATTAAGGAATTCTATTAAATGCTCTAATTCCGAGGTACATATATGGCATGCATATTAAGTTTAACTTTTGTATTGTTTTATTCCCTTTTCTCCTAAAAAATAAATATATTTATATTCATATATATATATATATATATATATATATATTTTTATGTAATTACCCAGTGTTATTTGTTTAAGATAGGATGGTATGCTTAGAATTTTTTTCTGCAATACTGGGGTTACTGTATTATTTTATATTATGATTATTATCATTATAATTAGTAGTAGTAGTAATAGCAATAGTAGTAGCAGTAGCATTAATAGTAGTAGTAGTAGTAGCAGTAGTAGTAATAGTATTATTGTTGTAATTATCATTATTATTATTATTAGTAGTAGTAGTAGTAGCTGTAGTAGTAGCAGTAGTAGTAGTAGGAGTGGTATTGATATTATCATTATCATTATTGTTATCATTGTTATTAAGATGATCATTATTATCCTTATCGTATTAATGATTATTAGTATCATTATTATTACCTAATTATTAGTATTATTTTTATCATTTGTAGTATTAGTATCAGTATCGTTATCATTATCATTACCATGATTATTATTATTTGTTCGGTTTTCTGTAGAAGTGGCAACTCAAGAACATATCAACAATTACGGACTATACACAATACAAGTCAAGCTGTTTGCTAATACAAAATAATGTTAATTAGAAAATAAAGTATATATAAAGGTAATAAAGTGCATAATTAAGACTCGATATCAATTTCTCAATGCTTGGTAAATATTTTCCGACGGTGAGGCCTTCAGAGGCTTCCGCAGTTTGCTACGGGATCCTCAGAACAGAGGCGAGGGCTGAGCAGGAAGGTCGGCAGTCTCCACAGCTGGGATTTCTGGTCGCCGGAGAAGTTGGTAGTTAAGTACACCATGTCTGGACTCAAATAGCTAGACCAATAACATATGAGATCTAAATGTTTTATTGTAACTTTATTGGATATATCAAATTTAAGATATATGTTGGTTTAATTAAGTTCCTGATTGGTAAATCGCAAATGAGTGGCCACCGCTCTTATAACCTGGGAGACAACACTTAAATTCGGCCCTAT
>NC_061830.1:15921457-15923957 GCF_019202785.1 Penaeus chinensis
ACCAACAATCCTCCAGCACTATACATCAGGCTTACTTGAGGGTTCAGCTTTCCCAATAACAGTTCTAATTCACATTCCACGAGGAAGCACAGTATGTTTGCTTAAGTTCCTGACCTTACCACTCTGCACTAAATAGTTTTAGGAGATCAGAATATATATACACACACTTATATATGAGTGTGTGTTTGCGTGCATATATCTATATCTATATCTATCTATATATATCTATATCTATATATATATATATATCTATATGTATAATTATTTATACATACATAAATATAATTATTTATACATACATATATATATTGATTCATAAATATATACATATATATGTATACATACATATGCATATGTATATCTACACATATGTGTGTATATGTATGTATGCACATATGCGTCTATACATATATATTTATACATACATATACATATGTATATATGTGCACACACATATACATTTATACATATATATTTACACACACACACACATATATATACACATTATACATATACATATATACAGATGTATATATACATGCACACATATATATATACATATACCTACATATTTGTATATATATATGTATATACACTCTCTTACACACACAAAGTTAGTTCATTCATCTACTGACACTGGATATCTTATTGTTCAGATAAATCTAAGTTTACTCCCTTATATTGACATCGATCATTCAATAGTAATTCTGAAAGATCGACTCTCGCTATTGAAAAAACTATGGGCACTGTTTATTAAGTGATTATCATACTGACATCGTATACCCTTAAGTAATATATATATATATATATATATATATATATATATATAGAGAGAGAGAGAGAGAGAGAGAGAGAGAGAGAGAGAGAGAGAGAGAGAGAGGGAGAGAGAGGGAGAGAGAGAGAGAGAGAGAGAGAGAGAGAGATAAAACATACACATACACACGCATGCACTCACACACACGCACACACACATATATTCATACATATATACATAAATATATATATATATATTCATATATCTATATATATATATGTATAAATATATGTGTGTGTGTGTGTGTGTGTGTGTACATGTACAGACACACACACGCACACACACACATACACTCATACATATATAAACTTCAGGAGAAATACTTATTACGTGAAGATAATGTGGCAATTGTGTGTGTGTGTGTGTGTGTTAGTGGGTGGGTGAGTGTGTGTGTGTTAGTGAGTAAGTGTGCGAGGGTGTTTGTGTGTGTTAGTGGGTGCGTGCTTGTGTTTGTCCACGTCATAGCAATATTCCATATAGCGTTATTCAAATGTATGAAGAGGTTAATTAAAAAATATATATTTATCAAGACGGAAATCTGTCTAACGACGTGAAAACAAAAAGACGAGGGGCAAACATGAACAATTAGGTAAAACTGTATTGCCACACACTTTGGCACAGAAAAATTAATAATAACAGAAAATAAATAAATCAATCAGAACATGTACCTAGCTGGAAACACACTCTTCTGCTTCGACTTTTTCAGATAGTTTTAGATTTTTTCGTCTTGCCAAAGGTCAGGAGAGCTGCTAATATTTAAATGATTGAGGTGGTAATTAATAAATTACCGCGTTATTTTTACTGAAAAAAATCTCCAGATGTCTTTATTCCCACCTTCTCAGTCAAAAAGAGGAAATTCATATCCATAATATGACTTCTTAGCAAATTGGTTACTTAGGCACAGTTATGATTCCACAAATTCCATGTGTATATCACATTTTCGTTACTAACGAACTCTACTGGCGCAAAATATTCTATGATATTGGAACAAAATGTGACAAAATACACCATTAGAATGCCATAATGATATTTTTCAAAGAAAAAATATGATTATAAGTCGTGTTGTTTCATAGGTCATTTATTTCTCACCAAAACATTTAGGAATTCAAAGTCTGCCTGAAGGTGCAGTAACTGATAAGATGAGCATTTATCAAGCAGTTTTCGTTACAAGAAATAGCTTAATACATTCTTCAATAATATTAGAGATGCACCAGTAAATAGTGTCCATACAACAATAACTAAATTATGGATTCTTTGAGATTCAAATCATTGTATAACGTGGCAACTCATCTGGTGTTGCATAAATCTAGCAAGCGTACCATTGCTGTTTAGAGATGGCCAAAACGAAGGATGGAATGCATAGTACAAGATATCATTATCAAAATTCATGCCTTTTAAGCAATATATGAAACAGCTTAAAAGTACAGACTTGTCAACATTAACAATGAGACAGTCGAACAATCTGTGCACATACTCCACGTACACTTCCCTTTCACTGGATTTATTTTCGATGCATCCCCAGTATATAATACATTTTAATCCTCGTGTCTTTTTACATTGATACTGCCATGAATCACCGAAGGTTTATTGCATCTTATGTTGAACAGAATTTACGATGGGTTATAGACTAACCTCCTTCCCGTCCCCCTCTTCTGCTCCCTTCTCCGGTCTAAGATGCGGGATCTC
>NC_061830.1:15961457-15963957 GCF_019202785.1 Penaeus chinensis
CAAACACACACACTTACATACACACACACACATACAAACACACACACACACACACACACACACACACACAAATAAACACACACACACACACACACACACACACACATATATATATATATATATATATATATATAAACATTTTCCTTCTATCTTTCAACACAAAACTTAACGGAAAGGATCATTATTATTCTTTATGTTCTCAACCTTCATTTACATATCATTAACTCATTCTATAACACCTATTTATGTATAAAAAGAAAAAATAACTTTCACTTGTTATGACGCGACTTTATTAATATACATCATATAAATTAGTTACAATTAAGTTATTCATCAAATTTAGACTATTAGTCACTACTCATTTCAGTAATACTATTATATCAATTAATTTTTGTCTTCACACACTTAATACCGTTTTAGATTAAGAAAAGCTAAATCATTCAACAATTTTTTTTATAAAAATCTCAACAATTTGAACACTCCAAGAACTCATATATATCACTTTTTTACAATCCAATAATATAAGAGTTTTTATCACAGTTGAATAAGTAAAGGGGTGCAGCAAGAGTGTGGAAATATATGAACAAATATTAAAGCTTTATAAATACAATATCAAAAAGAAATCGAACTCTGGGCATCGATCAAACAAATGATCATCAAGTAATCATGTTGGAAACTTTGTACTGGAATAACAATGAACTTACAGCTAAATCGTAGCCAAAAAACATGTACCGCAAGGCAGGTATGACATACCTGAAAAAATAAACAGTGTACATTTAACGCACTTTCTGATTACTACTACTACATTGCAGGATCCACATGAAATGGCAAACTCTAAAATATATTTACTTGAGGGATTTTTTTTTTTTTTTTTTTTTTTTTTTTACAAAACTACTTTACTTAACATATATATATATATATATATATATATATATATATATATATATATATATATATATATACATACGTATACATATATGTGTACACATATATATGTGTGTATGTATGTATGTATATATTTACGTGTATATGCATGTATGTGAAAAGGAGAAAACACACTACCGTGTTGATACTATGGTATAAAAAACCCACACTGTAAAACTGGATTTAATTGAAAAAGAGAGACTACAGTTTCGGAATCCACCTGGATTCCATCTTCAGGTCTGAGAAGGCAAGGAAGAGGAGGGGGTATAAGACAGAGAGAGGAAAGGCAACGCGGAGACACGGGGCAGGTGAGGACAGACGAACGGAAACGAAGGGAGGTCAGATCAGGTCGGGCAGGTCAGGTCGGGAGGGTCGGGCGGACTGTGTGAATGGTGGCCAGCATACGGGAGAAGGCGAAGGATGTGGGAAGCGAGGAGACTGTCAGCAGGAGAAAAGCCGCTGTTCAGGTTGAAATTGGGAAGCAGCTTAATTAGGGAAGATTCCACCAATCTGCGGGCGTGGACGTCAGCGGAAGGAAAGATAATTCGCGCCGCTGACCAGTCCATCAGATGGCCTGTATCCCACTGATGGCAGAAGAGAGCGTTGTTGTTGTGCCCCCTGGAAACAGCGTACTTATGTTGAGACAGGCGCCCGTCTCGCCAAAGTACTGTTTGTCACAGGAGGTACAAGGAATAGCATAGGTGCCCACCTTCGAGGAAGAGGGTGGGCTGGTGTGGACCAGGTTTCGGCGGAGAGTGTTCACCTGGCGAAAGATCAGCCTGCAGTTGAGAGTGTGAAGAGGGCGGCGGAGAGAGTAAATCTCCTCAGTGTAGGGCAGGCTGAGGACGGGCAGCCGAGGAGTCTCTGTAGGGGGGAGTCGTGGTAGAAGGTACGCCGTGCCCTGGATAACGCGGCGTCGAGAACATGACGAGGATAGCCCAGTTTGGAGAAAGAACGACGCAGGAAGTCGATCTCTCCATCCAGGTATTGGGGGTCACAGATACGGAGGGCGCGGAGGAACAGCGAAGTGGCAACACCTCTCTTTACATGGAGGGGATGGTAAGAGAAGAAGTGTATGTACATACCACTATGCATGGGCTTCCTGTATATGGAGAAAGAAAAATGGTCAGCAGAGCGATGTACCAAGGTGTCCAAGAAGGGGAGCTTGCTGTCAGCCTCCCATACCACGACTCCCCCCCTACAGAGACTCCTCGGCTGCCCGTCCTCAGCCTGCCCTACACTGAGGAGATTTACTCTCTCCGCCGCCCTCTTCACACTCTCAACTGCAGGCTGATCTTTCGCCAGGTGAACACTCTCCGCCGAAACCTGGTCCACACCAGCCCACCCTCTTCCTCGAAGGTGGGCACCTATGCTATTCCTTGTACCTCCTGTGACAAACAGTACTTTGGCGAGACGGGCGCCAGTCTCACTAAGCGCCTGTCTCAACATAAGTACGCTGTTTCCAGGGGGCACAACAACAACGCTCTCTTCTGCCATCAGTGGGATACAGGCCATCTGATGGACTGGTCAGCGGCGCGAATTATCTTTCCTTCCGCTGACGTCCACGCCCGCAGAT
>NC_061830.1:15978957-15996457 GCF_019202785.1 Penaeus chinensis
ATGCTACGCCGCTATGTCCACATGCTATCTGCCTGTTCATTGCCGGGGATTCCAACATGGCTGGGCACCCAGCAAAATCTGATTGTTTTATGGCGTGTGGACAGGTAGAACCACCAGCTTTGGATCTTACAAATAAGGGGGTTGATCAAGTGTATTGACTTTATGAGAATTAGTGAGTTACGGGAGTCAGTAAAAATTGTGAAATAGTAAGAGGGGAGTGAGTATATGTGTTTTAAGGCAAAAAGGAGTGCATACAGTTCTGTAGTAAAGACACTGAATTCAGGGGGGAAGGAGGTATTTGAAAGTACGAATTGGGAAGGTTACTGCAAAACCAGCACCGAAGGTGGATTTGGAGCCATTAGTGTAAACATGAATGGAGGAATGAATGGAGACATGGTCAAGGAAATAGGTGAGAAGGACAGCAGGAGGAATATTTGATTTTGTTGGGTCAGGGAAAACAGACCAGCGAATACGGGGTTAAGGTAAAAGCCATGGAGGGACTGAATGGACAAAGAACAGGAGAGGTCGGAGATGGGGAAAAGCGGAATGGGAGAGGAGGGTATCCATGCGAGTGGAGAAAAGAGTAGGTAAACATGGAGAAGAAGCAAAGGTAGGAAGAAGGGATTGTGGGAAAGTTTAGTGGGGGGAAGCTGGTGCAATCGAGCATAACATCGGAGAGAAGAGTACGGTGTCGAGAGAGATATGGTATGCCTGATTCAGTGTACAGGCTCTCAACTGGAGAGGAGCGGAAGGCACCTAGGGCTAAGCGATGACCACAGTGATGGATTGTATCAAGATGGGCAAGGAGAGAAGTTGAGGCAGAGAAATAGATATGGCATCCATAATCGAGAGTGGAGAGGATCAAGTTAACATGAAGATGAAGGAGAGTTATGCGATCTGAGCCCCAGGATATATGGGATAGAGTTTGTAAGATTCAGAGACGGCGGTGAGCTTTTTCTTTAATGTAAAGGATATGGTCTTGTCAGGACAGTTTGGAGTCACTAACACCTAGGAATTTACCATAGGAACGGTATTGGTGTGGAGTGCCATATAAAAAGAATGGAGGTTGGGGACCTACACGTGTGCGAGAGAAAACGGTGGAGAAAGATTTGGAGGTAGAAAAGCAAAAACCATGGTTTGTGGCTCAGGAAGATACTGATAATATTGTAGACTGAAGAAATTAGCAGAGATTTGGCATGTATGTGCCAGAGGCATAGATGGTAAATCAACATATAGTGATGACCGGGCTCCTGGTGGTAGAACTGAGACAATGTCATTAACAGCAAGAAGGGATAAAGTGGTACTGAGCACACTGCCTTGTGGGACACCTTCGATTTGAGGAAAGGAGGATGTGGCAGAGGGAATTTTGACCCGGAAAGTGCATTGGGAGAGGAAAAACTTTATGAAGACACCAGTGTTTCCGCGTATGCCTAGAGAGGATAATTGTTGGAGAATATGGTATCGCCATGTAGTATTACATGCTTTTCCTAGGTCAAAAAATGTAGCTAGTACGGATTCATGGCGTGCAAATGCAGATGTAGTATGTCTCAAAATCAGCAAGAGGGTCAGCTGTGCTTCGGGCACGTCGGAAACCAAACTGGGAAGGAGAGAGAAGGTTCAGCTTCAAGATACAGCATTAAGCGGAAGTTAACCATTCGCTCTAGTAGTTTGCACAAGCAGCTAGTTAGTGCAATGAGGCAATAGTCTTGAGAAAGGGTACCCGATTTATTGGGTTACAGGAAGGGGAGCTTCTCGCCAATGAGAAGGAAAATTTCCTGATGTCCATATGTTGTTGTAAATTGTTAATAGGAAGGATATGGAGGAATATGGTAGTGATGGTTCTCCATTGGACTTCGAGCCACGAGGCAAACAGCCACGCAGTCTATGTCTAATGGCTTATGCAAATCATGTTTATGCACACGGTACAGTGAAAGTACGCCAGTCGGCTCTATCAAAGCACCAGCATGGGGAGTTAGGAAGTGGTACATATGAAGTAGGAAAAAGGAGAACTGTAAGTGGTCACTATAGCGAAAGTGGACTAGAACTAAGCAATGAAAATCTAAAGGAAGAGAAGGGTAGCATAGAGAGAGGTCAATGCATGAAAAAGATTGCGTGCGTGTATGAAAGTGTGAGGGCAATCTGAATTAAGATAAGGTCAGCTGTGGAGAGGAAGCGCTCTAGGGATCGGCCACAGGAGCTGGTGATAGAATCACCTAAAGAGTGTGGCGGCAGTTAAAATAACCAACTATGCGGAAAGGTGGTTGGAGTTGGGAAATTAGATTTTCAAAAGCAAAAAAAGTCAATGGGGTGGGAAGGGGAGAAGCAGACTGAAAGCACTGCTATCCAGCGGCGAAGTAAGATACGAATAACTGTGCAAGGGACAGTGGTTTGAAAGGGAGGTATGACATAAGTCGTTTTCTGGTTGATAAGTATGGACGAGACATAAAGGGAGTGAGGGGAAGAGACAAAATAGTAATTGGGGATTGGTATTGGAGGATATGTAAGAAAATTTTCTTGAAGGCATATAATAGATGGGTTATAAGAGGAAAGGATATGACGAAGCTCGGGTCTGTGAGAGCGGAAACCGCGAATATTCCAATGAAGGATAGTTATACTTTCGTTGATTTAGTGGTAAAGATTGCAGTGCGTGTTGGAGGATCTGAAGGTGAAGGAGCTAGAGGGTGGGATAAGGAATGAGAGGGGGGAGGTGGGGGAGGAGGTGTTGTATCAGGAGGGGTATTAGGAGGTAGAGGGTCTGGGGAAGGGGATACTTGTGATATAAGGGATTCACATGTATATCCAGGAGGGAGTGGAAGGGATAAAGGGAATGGTGGGAGGGTTAATGTACGTGGGGCTGGAGTCGGCGGGGGTGGGTTTTGTTGGGATGGGGTAGGATAGGGTGTAGGGGGAATATGAGTAGGAGGATGGATATCGGCAGTCACTTTGAGCGTGGAGGGAGCAGGGAGTTGTAGAATTTGAAGGTGGATGAGTATTAGTTTGGGATTCGATTATGTAGGTTTGAATATCTTCGAGTTTCTGTAATGGAGTTTTCTTGTGAAGGGGGGTGGGGGGGAAGTGAAGGTGGAGGTGATTGTGGGGTAGGAGAAGAGGGGGTGTCTGCTGTGGGTAGTGCGGGGAGGAGAGGTAAAGGTGTTGGGACTGTAGTAGAGATTGGAGTGTCTGGATTTAGGATGGCAAAAGAATTTGACTGGGGAAGGTAGGAGGTAGAAGAGGGGAAGTTAGATGGAGGGGTAGGTTTATGAGAGGGTGTAGGAGTTTGGGAGGTAGGGGGATTGGTAGAGTGAGCGACTTTACTGGAGTAGGGAGTAAGAGAAAAACCTTGTCGATGTGCCTCCTGTCTGGCTTCACGTAGAGTGAGTCCAAGTCTGAATCTGAGAGTTGCTACCTCAGACTCAAATTTGTAGGTGGGGCAGCCTTATAAAATACATTATGGGGGCTGCCACAGTTTGCACATGTGCGTGATTGTGCAAAACAGTTTGATCAAGTACGGCCAGGTTGGGCACATAGTGGGCATCTGGCTGTGGAATGGCAGTGTTTGGCCGGGTGTCCTAAACGCCAACAATTTTAGCACTGACGAGGAGGTTGGTAGGTAGGTAGGGATTCCCCCCCTATGTAAACATTAAAGGGAATGTCATGTCTACGGAAAGTAATTTTGGCAATGTTAGTGGATTTCTTATGATTTTCTTCTGGTAGGAATAGAGTAGCATTGTACTGATGTCGCATCAGTACAGTTCCGGTGCAAGTATTGAGGGTTGGATGTGGTCGGGTCGGCTACGGAAAGAGACTTTGCCTACTTGTTTTTAGAGGCATTGCTGGAAGAGAAGGATGTTTTTAAAGTAAGGAGCTGTGTGAGGGATCACGAAAAATCGGTCCCATTTGGTTGGGCTAAATAGAGTATTTAGGATTCTTGTAGAGGTGGGGGTAGTAGAAGGGACGGGGAGCAGTGGAGGAGGGAGTAGTGTTGAGGAGGGTAGTGTTATGGGGAGGTGGGCAATAAGGTTGTAAGGTAGTAATAAGGGGAGATGGGGTGGTTGATGAAGAAGGTTGTGGGAGTAATGGTTAATGGTTAATGGTTAAAAGCAAAATAAATGTGCTAGACATCTAAGGTCATATAGCACTATAGTTAATGTTAGTGAAGGATGGTTGGGTTAGTGATTAGTTGTTAAAGCTGGGTTAAGGAATTGGTGAGTGAATGGGTTAGGGTCGGATGAGGTAATGTAAAGGGGTTAGATCAAGTGAAGGATATATATGCGTTTGAGGAAGGAAAACAGGTTGTCAAAGCAGAAAGTGTGAGATTCTGTAAGGATGTCTGATAAGTTGGGATGTCGATGTAGGGAGGACGTGGGCATGACAATAGAATATGTGGGATACCTCTTTCTAGGATTTTCTACATCATTAAAGCTTCCTTCAGAGAGGACTTGACTGAGTTGATTAATTCTCAGCGCCCTGAAAGCTGTAGCATAAAGCACTATGACCGGTTTAGGCAAGATTCCTTCATCTATGGTTTATATAAAACAAGAACAAGACAGTGTGATGTTGTGACTGCAAGAATCAGGCTTGGATATAGATTGTATTGGCAGGTCAGTACAGTTTGTAATGTCGAAGAAACTAAGTGTAAACTGTATAATGAAGAATATAAGCGAACACTTGTACATTATATCTGAGTGCAACGTGATACAGCCTTTCAGGCCACCTAGCATGAGGTACGGAGAACTATGTAACTACTTTATATCATCTGATGCCCTAGAAGATATACTTATGTTGTATCCTAAATTTGGAATGTAGTATCACATAACCGAATATAAAATGTATTAATGCTTTCCCACGCCCAAGCTATATGCCGGCGTGGCAGATGAGTGGATAAAGGACTGTGCAATTGTTCCTTTCCTTAAACTGATAAAAGTACTCATAGCAATGTTATAGGCTAAAATTCAAATGTAACACTATGTAATGTTATGACCATGCATTAAATGTACCACAGCTTGCCCACGCCTGTGCAGTTAGCCAGGGTGGTAACTAAAGGACTAAATTAAACTAAACTTTTATAGCAATCAGTTCTGAATGCAAAACTTTTTGGCTCAAGGTAAACCAATGTAACTAACTGATGTATCAAAGATAGAAATTTCCAATTCAATCAGTTTTATCATGGCTCGGTGCTTTAGTCATGCCTCACCTGTAGAAGGCTGCTGTAAAGTACACCCAGTGAATGCGTGAAATCGCAGAAGTGCTCTTGGGAGACCAGGGTTACTATCAACAAATGGAAATTGATATCACAAAATATTAAGCTTTTAAATCTTTTTATTATTTTCTCTGCCTGAAATGACAAATTGGCAATCGAGAATTTGAAAACAACTTACCTTTGTGAAAGAAAAATAGAAACATCAAATCGACTTCAACAGGAGGATGCGCTGTAAAAAATACTACAAGCGACTGTTTGAAATGTAATGTACATTTGCAAGCATAAAGTGATAAGGTTGACCCCACCACTGAAAATGACTGGCAAGGGCCATTTCTGACTCTTAGGGCCCTACTCAACATTTTACGAAAGATATTATCAGGTTATCCCACTGATCTAGATCATCCTTGACTGGATTATAAGTGTTTACATGTAGGTATGTATATGTATATATATATATATATATATATATATATATATATATATATATATATATACAGCCACTATATGTACACATATACACATAGACGGCCACCATCACTACTCATTCCCGTATATGGGCGAAAGAATAACAGGAGCAAATTGTTGCCCATGTAGCATGCTCCCTTTCTTCACGCAGCTGATGGACCCAAAGAAACGGCTAAGACCGATACGGTTTGGCACTGATGGTGTCGCAGGAGTTGCCAGAATGAGCTCGCAGGCGACGACGAGCTGCCTCAGGGACTCCGGTTCCGGATTTTCCTCAGGGTAGACTCCCGAAGACTCTTCATCTCACAGATGCCAAAGCAGTTGAGCGATGTGTGTGCATGACACACATCGCGGGCGGATTTGCACGAATTTGATAAAATTGGGTTGAGTATGTATATATACATACACATACATATATATATATATATATATATATATATATATATATATATATAATGTAGGTATTTATATATATATGTATATATAAGTATGTTTATATGTATATATATGTGTGTGTGTATGTATCTGCATGTATGTGTATACATATGTACATATATATACATATATATGTATATATATATATATATATATATATATATATATATATATATTTCCATGAATAGATGTTCCACGGGGGAAACGTATTATTATTATTAATAGGAGGACCAGGACAGCAGGAAACCACATCATGCGCATTTTTGTTTATTGAGCTTTCGGACATCAACAACTGTGTCCATCAGAATCTGCATATATGAGAGAAATACATTTGTAAAAGCTATATACATTAATACTAAATATATAATTACAGAGAAATAAGAAGCAAAATACACTAGTAACACGAAATTATAACACCAAAACTAGGGTGAAAATACTGAACACAAAGTAAGATGGTTTGCTTTCGATTATTCCCCATAGGTGGAAAGTGGAGTATGTGACAGAAATTTAAATTCCTGGATGTCCATTGTGGGAGCGTGGGGGAGTGAGGTGGGGGGATCTCGAATTAATTCGAGATGATTTCACAGTAATGAGAAAAGTAAAAGATGCAAATGATTTAAGAATCTTAAAATAAAACCAGACATAAACAACAATGAAAGTTCAGCTACTCTCTATACCATGAAATAATTTGCACACGTTACCCCCCCCCCCCCCCCTCATTCCCCCACGCTCCTACAACAGACTTGTCTCGTGTGCACTTTACTTAGTGACCTACACAATAGAGAACAACATTGTCATTCAGTGTATTTCATTATTTTCGTTAATACTGTAGGCCTACCAAGAACTTGCTGCATAATAATCAGCATTAATTTATATCCTGTGTCCAAACAGTGACATAGAAAATATGTTAATAATCATAGTTAAGCTGGTATCAGGTTTAATAATATGGTTTGCTATGTTATATATATCCTTCTGCCAGAGCTAAAAAACATCCAGAAGAAGAAAGAGGCAATGGGGACAGTCTTGGACAGTTTTATCAGTATGAGGGAATAAGTAAACTGTGCATATAAATGTGTATAGATAACTGTATATATGCATAAATATACACAAATATATGTGTGTGTGTGTGCGTGCGCGCGCGTGTGAATAGTTAAATGTGAATATATGTGTGTATAGGTACATGTGTGTGTATGAATATATATACATATATATACACACATATATATGTATATACATGTGTGTGTGGATAAATGTGATATATATATATAAAAGTGTGTGTTTATGTGTATAAATAAATGTGTATGTGTATAAATATGTACATATATGTATATGTATGTATGCATATATGTGTGAATGTATATAGGCATATTTATATATGTATATGTATATATGTTAATATATGTATATATATGTTTGTGTATGTGTGTGTATGTGTATGTATTTATTTCTATGGTTATATGTATACATGTATGTAACATACACATATACACACACACACTCATGTACTGTATATGTACACATTTATACATTTATTTTTAGACAAGTACATATATAAGTACACATACATATATACATATATGAATATATACATATATATGTATACGTATACTATTTGCATGGAAGAGTAACTCTGCCTTTATTCATGTTATGGTTTTTCTTTAATAGGTGATGCAAACAGTAGCGTAACAGCAACATTAGTTGATGTTGATGACTCTGGAATACCAATGTCCGTTGTGGCAATTGACCTGGAGGAGGCGGAGGATGACACATGGGTATCACAGCCTGCAACATCACCAGAGTCCCGGCCATCCTCAGCAATACCACCGGAGTCCAGCTTTGGCGTTCTTTTCCTCTGCATCACAGCTAGAGTCCCACACATCCTCAGAATTAGCGGCAGAACCCATTGCATCTTCAGCGCCAGAATGACAAACACCGCCAGCTTTTGTTCATCAGAACCTACAACCACACCACAATCTTCGCTGCTCAGGAGGAAAAATAAACGAGGAACTAAGTTCAGTGTTCAAGAAGCGTCATATCATGAGTCAATGGAATTACGACGAAAGGAACATGAAAGAAATATGAAAATTAAGGAAATGGAAATGAAGCGGTCAGAAATTGACTTAAAGAATAAACAAATACAGAACGACATTTTAGAAATGGACTTAAAAGTAAAGAAAGAAGTCTTAAAGCTGAACCCATTGAAAAATGTTAACTTAGAATGTGAATTACTCAAAACAAAACTGAAAAACGAAAATAAATGACGTGAGTTTAAGTGTTTTTCATGTTTGTTTATATTTTTTATATAACAACCTTGGTAACATATATTAAGGCTTGTAAAATATTGCATTCCTGTAATACAATGTCCTTGGTAACATATATCAAGGCTTGTAAAATATTGCATCCCTGTAATACAATGGCTAAATAGATTCCGTTAACGGCTGATACTTCCTTAATCAATTTGTCATGATTTTCTTCATTTGGCAATGTGATAATAGCAATCTTTGATAAACACTCATTTGGTTTTCAGGGAAATCTTAAATATTTTTTTTTTTTTTTTTTTTTTTTTTTTTTTTTTTTTTTTTTTTTTTTTTACCTTCAAATAATATACGAGAAATACAAGGATCAAAAGTAATTTTGAATAAACTGGCGACGTTCTACACTGCCCTGTGCATTAACAAGTGCACCAGCATGATTATCAGGGAGAGGATTTGGGTCGTCAGGGGCTTCTGCTTCTGGCTGAAATGGCACATCTTCGGGAAGTAGCATCCTCTGTCTGACACCGCGGTTGTGGAGAATAGCTGCAGCGACGAGAGAAACTTCTGTGTTTTCCAGACTTGTTTACATTTTCTTGCCCAAATAACCAAATCTCTTGAGGACACCGAAAGCCCGTTCGATGCAGTTTTCTGGTGGTAGTGTGGGAACTGTTGTAGCGTTGCTCTTGACGGGAATGAGGATTAGCTAGTGGTGTTAGCAGGCTCGATGGATTCCATCATCCATTTCTACACACAGGCGGCTCTACCTGGCCATCTAGCAACACTATTAATAGCTGTAGTTGTGGCCGGTAAACTGTCAATATATTTAAGGAAAATACTCCTTTCCTGTTTCAGAATATTTCAGATCGGTCCCCAGGTGGCTTTTTGATGGTTATGTGGGTGCAGTTAATGCAGCCAACAACAGCAGGCATTCTAGCAATTGCCATGAAATGCTACATCTGCTTACATAACACTGTGAAACGTTGTAGCAGTCTGGAACTGTCAGCTGGTGATTACCAATAGCCATATACCTCATGGTGATGAGCACTTGCAGGTAAGGGGTACAGAAATACCTGTTGGATGAAATAATGGTAAATTTTCGGTAGAAAAGAATTCACGAAACTGAAGTATCTTGATAACTATCGATTAAGCACCTAATTAGGAAACTTTTCTTCTAGATAGACAGTCGCCGCAAACGTACTCTTAAATAGGGAACCGGTTACGTAGAGTTCGGCTAAATCAGGTTAGGATGGGATAAAATAGGTTTGATTTGTCATTACTAGTGTATAATAGTGGTCTATAAGTTATTACATATTAATTCAAATTGAAATATGAAAAAATATAAGCAGATCATAAGGACCTGTTATTGAGAGTTTGAGGTAAGTAGGATAGAATCTTCTGCATATGATCACGTGCAGCCTCATTCGTCATCCTGAATCGCGACAGAAATTCGGTCTTTGCCGTCGCCTCGAAAGGACCCATGCGGTCGACCGCAGGTCTTGCAGATGACGAAGAATGATTCCAAAGATTGCATTAAGTTTCTATAGTTAACAATGCTACATTAGTCAGTGGTTGTAACATTTATTCAATTTCATGGTGCAGTTGCTTATTATTATTATTGGTATGACATTATTATCATTATCATTACTATTATTTTTATTCTTAATTTTGTTATTATTATAATCATTATCATTCTTTATATTATTATAGTTATTATAATAATGATAATAATGTTAATTACAATTGTTATAATTATTATTGTTATTATTATTATCAATGTTATTATTATTATCAATGTTATTATTATTAATGGTAGCAGTAGTGTTATTTTTTATTATTGTTATGATTATTATTATTATCGTTATCATTATTATTATTTATATTATCATCCTCCTACACCCGATTATTGTTATCATTATCAATAATATTATCTTTATTATTATTGTTGTTGTTCTCGCGCTATGTGTGTGTGTGCGCGCGTGCGTGCGTGCGTGCGTGTGTGTGTGTGTGTATGTGTGTGTGTGTGTGTGTGTGTGTGTGTGCGCGCGCGCTGAATCTATTTCATTTGTATCTTTGTTGTCTATCGCACACACGCTCGCATGCATGCATGCGTGCACATACACACGCACTTACTTACCCAAACACATACACACAGAAACACACACATTTCTTATATGTATATTTTTTTCTTATTATTTTATTCATTATTTTTTATTATTATCAATATTTCATTAATTTATCTATTCATCTATTTTTGATACTACAGAACCAAAGTCCTACAGAACCATCGCCTGCTTGCATTCCCAAGAGAGCAAGTGAGCAACAGCCGTGACGTCATCATCGCTACTCCTCTGGGTCGTCCGGATTGTTGGCCAGGACGTCCGGGCACATCTGGAAGGGCGGGCGCCAGCAGGGCCAGCGCCTCGACGCTTTTATCTTTTATCACAAAGTGGGGTTTCTTCAAAAGTTTTTCTAAGTTATACCTAAACTCTATAAAAGAATAATAGTCATATAGGTTACTTATGATCTAACTTTCGCCTTATAGGTAACTGAGAAAAGGATAATGTCAAAAACATTTAATGAACTTACAATATTTACTGATATATTGAGTCATAAATCATTACACTTCTACATATAAAAAAACATTCATCTCCAAAATGTCCAAGTGCGTGTTGTCCAACCTGTCACTCTTTACAGTAGTTCTTCTCAGATATCTTATCTTTCCTTCATCAGTTCCATGGACTCCCAAAGATGATGTCTTCTTTCATTCTTGTCCACAACACCAAGGGCGGGAAAACCATAACCTCAACAAAAACAAACAAACAAAATATTCCTAGTTAAGAAACAAGTATTCTAGTTTAGGAAAGAGAAAACCATATTGAGTTATCAAATATAACTAAATAATTTCTTGTAGAAACAAAAAATATTTCTTACAAACAAATTATGTATTATATATATGTCATTATATACGATCTGAGTAGTTATATGCACATGATAGTAATCTTGACTAAACATCATTTGAATATTATTCCATTATAAATGTTTATAACCCTTACTCTTTGAATGGGTTTTTAATAATAAGAAGAGAGACACACAGGGATGGCGGGCAAGTGCCACGTGCAAGCCACTAGCTGTGAAGAAGACATACTCTTTATCTCTAATCTCCAATTTGATTTGAAATAGTTACTCTTGTTCTGTAAATCAGATTTATAGCAGTTTATGATTTTATTAATTATATAATTACAGCTGAATGTCCTTTCTTACCTCAGGTATTTTAAGGTAATTTAAACACTTTGAGGCTGTTACACGGCACTCCTCTCTGATCTCTCAATGTAGGATTATAGTTAAAATATCAGGATTTAGCATACATGCATAATTTCAGAACTTAAATGAAGCTTCCCAGAAATAAGAATAATACATATTGTTTTCTTCATTGAAATATTAGTTATAATGTAACAGTACCAGTGAAATATAACAGTGTGCCCTTTAAATAAAGAGAAGGTAAGGTGGGGATAACAAAAAAATAATAATAATAAACATGGTTCGTAGAGTAAACTACCATAGTTTACACTGTTTCTTAATCTTAGAAAAATAAGATAGAAATATATAGAACTTTATACAAAAATAATAAAATAAAGTATCAACTTTCTGGAAAAATAATAAAGTACCTTTATCTTACATAACTAAAAACTAAAGACTAAAGTGAGGTATACAATGGGTAGTAGTTTCTAGACGAATTTTTGGATCATTCTAACTTCTCATCCCTTGTGCTCGTTACAGCGTCGTGACCTCGCAGCCGTCGGTCCGATTTGAGGTCGTTGTGGGCCAGGTGGATCTCCTGCACCTTCAGCGCCAGGAGCGTAGATTCCCCGATCACACATCCATACATACACACGCACACGTAAGCACACACACACACAAGCGCACATAAACACACACACACACATACAAACACACGCATAAACACACATACAGTCACAAACACATAAACAAAAACACATACAAACACAGATATACATAAGCATAAACACAGACACACATAAACACACATAGATGTACATATATATTTTTTTAGTATTTTATTTTATTTATTTATTATTTTTAAGGTATAATACGCTACAAGACTTACAGTAAATGAAATCAAAACTGCTGAATCATCGAATCTCCGATCCTTGTCCTCCTTGCCCCCCGTCAGTAGGACTCTTCCGTCCTTCGCCAGCCTCTCCCTCAGTGGAACTCCGGGAGATCCCACAGCAGTGCCTCCAAGGCCTTGGCCATCTCGTCCAGGTTTTTTTCCTAGCTGTGGCACTCGTCTTGGCTCTCGCCCTATGGCCTCGTGTCGCCTGTGCAGCAGCGAGGGCTTGGCACAACCTGCCCTTCGGCCGGAGTCGTCCTTCTTGGGCTTGGCTCTTGTCTCTCGGGAATTCCTGTGCTGCGGGAGAAGCGGGTTCTCCGCGTGTGGCACTGGCACCGTTTCAAGCTCCTCTCCGGCGGGGAAGGACATGTCCATCGCCTCGAAGTTGTGCTCCAGGATCGCGATCTCCTCCAGGAAGAGCAAAGAACTTGTAGCCGCTTGAGCGTCGTGTCCCAACGCTGCTGGAAAACCAGATCCGTGAGGGAGGGCGTGGAAAGGGTGTTTTGTCTCTTCGGAATACATGGCTGCTTTAGTGGTGGTATTCTGTTTGCGGAAAAACATTTCCCAGAAGGAGGGCGTGGAGGGCGTGCTCTCTGGCCCCTCTGCAGAAGTCTTTAAATTACCCAATTAGTAGTAGCCAATTTAGTAGTTCTGGGTTAATAAACAAGCGTTTAGCTTACTGCATGCTCCGGACATTTCGTATGGATGAAATCATTATTCCATAAACATATAAAGGGAATCTATAAAAACCTTAACTTTGTACATTTTAAATATGATACATACATATATACATATTCACACACATATATGCCTATGTATATACAGTTTATAGACATGAACTGACAAACAAGAGAATGAGAAATACAAATGTGACATAAAAATGTATAAAATGTGATACAACGGCTAATAGACCATGCAAAGAGGAAATGTAATATATGTAATATTACATATGATACATATAATTCATATATTTTTGGAATTCATCAAGTATGTACTTATGCACACATGCATACGCACACACGCGCGCGCAGGCAAGCTCACACATACACACACGTATGCACACTTGCGTACAGACACACGCACACGCATGCATGCACACACACACACACACACATACGGGTGCGCACACGCACGCACGCACACGAACAATCATTGATAAAGCGTCTTTATAGTCTCCATCCTCATACTGCGGTTTTACGTTCATGTAATGTTCTATAATGGAGAATATAACGAAGTGTGTTTTCTGTTTATTGAAAAAGTGTTTTGTTTCGGTAAAAAAGAATAGTCTCACTTCATTGGTTTGATCAGCTGCTACTAGATGGTGCAGCTTCGAGAAGCCCTTGCTAACTTCTCGGCGAATTTGTAGATTTGATTTAGCAGCCATGCATAGAGTTTTGAAGTATGAGGCGTTTTCTATATTCAAGAAATATGCAAATATCAATGTTAATTGTTCTGTTCAAATAAAGGCGGAATGCCGCCTTACCCCCACAGGTGTTGCCATTTCGATAAACAATTCCAAGAAGTCGCTTTTGAAAAATATTCCATTCAAAGGCAACGATAATCAATATTGCACGTTTTGCAACCAATTATTTGAAGAAAAAAATCAAATAGCTTATTCCGTTTCTAAAAATATATATTAATATACTTACTAGCTATTTATATTCAACCAGTCACGGTCTTTGTAACTAATAACCTGGGGTTTTCGCCTCATTCATAAAAATACTATTTACGCTATGTTTACATCGAGGTGGTTGCCAGATGTACAAAAGAGGGACCCAGCATGTGTACTGAAATATAATTCGGCAACTGTACATGCAGCTGGACAGAACTGGAAGGAAGGAGAAGTAATCCATGGGAGGATTGAATAATAATGATAAAAGTAAAAATAATAATGATAATAATGATACTGATAACGATATAGATTATAATAATGCTAATGAAAATAAATTATAATAATGACAATCATAGTAAAAATAATAATGATAATATTAATAATAATAATAATAACAATTGTTATTGTAATAATGATGATAATGATATTATATATGTATTATAAATATATATTACATATATATAATTTATATATATACATTAGAAATATATATTACATATCTATACACATTTATTTATATATATATATATTTATATTTATACACAAGCACACATTTACAAAGATCTAGATGCATCCATATTTACATGCACATGCAAAATGTATATATATATATATATATATATATATATATATATATATATATATATACATATATATATATCATATATATATATACACACATATATATATATATATATCATATATATAAGTATATATATACTATATATATATTATATTTATACACACAAACACACACATTTACATAGATATATATAGTTATATCTATATTTACATAAACAAGCAAGTATATATTATATATACTATAGATATTCATACGTACATACATTATACATATATATATACATATATATGTATAGTATATAGTATATGTATAGTATCCATATTTACATAAACAAGCAAATATATATTATATATACTATAGCTATTTATACGTACATACACTATACATATATGTGTGTGTGTGTGTGTGTGTGTGTGTGTGTTTGCGTGTGTGTGTGTGTGTGTGTGTGTGTGTGTGTGTGTGTGTGTGTGTGTGTATGTGTGTGCATATATGTGTGTGTGTGTGTGTGTGTGTGTGTGTGTGTGTGTGTGTGTGTGTGTGTGTGTGTGTGTGTGTATGCACATATATATACACATATATGTATATGTATGTGTGTATGTATGTATATATATAGTATAGATATATTTGCATGTGCATGTGAATATGGATATATCTATCTCTGTAAATGTGTGTGTGTGAATATATATCACACACACACAAACACACTCATATATGTATATATATATATATAAATATATGTATATATATATATATATATGGATATATATGTACATATATATTATGGCATGTCATTAAGCAGCTGTCACAAATGACCTCGCCTCGCTCCCACCACGCTTCCTGCAGCTGGCGTTCCCACGCCTTGTTCCAGTGGACGCTCGCTATTTATTGCCAAGGATAACCTAGGATTACATAGTTCGTGCCCAGCGCTCGTCGTGTCAAGGTCGCCACCCAGCCTTCGACTCCTCAGGGCTAGAGGGCAGGACCCCGCGACCCCGCACTCAGCGCTTACCCAAGACTCGTCTCGTGTGTTATCACTATGTCTACCCCTGCAAATCAATGTGTAAGGCGTCATCTATAACCTTTTACATATATACTGTGTATATATTTATATATATACACATACACATACACACACACACACACGCATTGTGTATGTATAAGTATATATATATATATATATATATATATATACGCACACACACACATATGTGTTTATATATACAAATACATACACATATATGTTTATATATATGTATATATATATATATATATGTGTGTGTGTGTGTGTGTGTGTGTTTGTGTATGCACAAACCACGATTTTACCTAACAAAATTCTTTTGCTTTTTAAGAGCGAAAAGCTGCTTATTTTCTATAGAATCAGAGAAGCACCGATATGAACCCTCCATCAATTACGCACACACACTCATTTAATTGGTTTGCTCGTTTCCCTCCCTTATGTCTCTATTGTTCTCTTCCGTCTATTATTTGAGTTTAATGAATTCATTCCCCTCGTGAAGTGGGCGTTCTCACCAACTCTAAAATTTACACTTTACATCGACTGTTATACCCTTGTGTCCTATTTCCGTAATATGTGTCCTTGAATAATTCATATAATTGTCTGTGGTTCTCATTAGGTATCACAAGAAGAGACAAGAACGGAAATGAAGCAGTACGGGAAAGTGTGCCTGTTGGGATGCAATTTGTGGAAACCAGACATCGATGGTAATTTATGTAAAGGAAAGGGAGGACTGCTGGGAGAGTAGGAATGGCAGACCGAAGAGGAGGTGACTGTGTTAATCAGGTTTTTTTTTTTTTGTTTTTTGTTTTTTGCTAAGTTATTATTAGTTAATGTATAGCTTACTACACAGATCTTTGTATATGACTGAGGCACACACTATACATGTACATTTTATATGTTATTTCGTATTACTACTGGGCTTTTACTTCTTTATTTGCTTACGAGTACGTTGAGAGAGGTTACCTTGTACTCGATGACAAGTGCAGGTTGTAAGGGGATTGAAGTCGTTTGCCAGTTGCCAGAGGTCAGTGGTTGGTCTGGTCTACCGGTTGCTGAGATGTCTTTCGAGTTCGATTCGCCTGATGATTTCTCATTGTGGTGTCCAAACTCTCCAGATACTGGCTGTTAAGTAGGCTAGGCAATTGTTACTGATTATCGCAGTCGGCAAAATAACAGACCAGGAGCCTTTTAGCTAGAAACCATAGATTTGTATCACTCTTTTGATCGCTTGGACATCATCTTTCTTTTTCCTTGCGGAAATAGAGAAAAATAATTAATAAGTTATAACTGTGATTTTCACTTCACAATGCAGCAGTTTCATTTTCTAGTGAAATCAGGATAAATTCTTTCGGCTACCTGGTAAACCTTTTGAAATCTTGAGGATCGTCCGGTGAAGTCTCTATTGCAAGATCTGGCAACAGTTTGTCTTTCCGCAGTGTCTCAAACATATAAATGAATCAGGAATAAAAGTTATTTGTCAGCTCTTGCATCAGAAGATTGGGAGAGGCCTACGTCCAGCAGTGGACTAATTCAAGCTGATGATAATGATGAGGATGATTTGTATATTTATGTATATAATATATATATATATATATATATATATATATATATTATGCATGTACGTATGTATATATCTATTTCTATATCTTTATCTGTATATATATTTATATTTATATCTATATATATATTCATGTCTCTCTCTCTCTCTCTCTCTCTCTCTCTCTCTCTCTCTCTCTCTCTCTCTATATATATATATATATATATATATATATATATACAGATATATATGCACATTTTTCT
>NC_061830.1:16006457-16008957 GCF_019202785.1 Penaeus chinensis
CCTAGGTTCGAGGCCAGGTCAGGGAGGATTGTTATACATCGTTATTGTTATAACAGCGATCACAATAATAGTGAAAATAGCAATACTGTTATTGATATTACTAATATTATCATTATCATTATAGCAATAAACATGATGATGATAGTGATGGGTGATGGTGATGATGATAATAATGATGAGCGATAATGATAATATTAATGGAGTAATCATCGTCATATTCAAGCTCATCATCCTCATAAAGGAAGATCCCGGAATATTGTGATAAATTTAAGTTTTGGTTGACAAAGGTGGAATGTGTCCAAATAGATGGTGAGAGATCAGGATCTGAAATAGGAAATAGAATATCAATTTTACGAGAAACCTGCACTTGAACAATGACATAGATTCAATCCAAGTTCACCGTAAGCTTGGCTACTGATAAATGGCAGTTGATCTGTTAAAATATAAGTATGAATGGTTTTCTTTGCGTGGGTGTTTTCAACGGGGCATCTTTTGGTAAGAGTTTCATAAGGATGCAGGTTATCTTAAGAATCAAATGCTCGAAAATTACAGATATCGGCAGGTATTATTAATAACATAATGTATGAGTCTGATCACGAAAGAAATGTTATATATACTTTATAACGTATTTTTTTCTACAATATGTATATTAAATATTATGATAAACTTAATCAATGCCTCAACAGAGTAGTCTATTGTTGAGTTTTTCCCACTTCCTCTCCTCCCTCTCAGAGAGGGAGAGGGAGGAGAGTGCATTTCCTATATTTGGGTAGTGAACTTTTATTCATTGTTATAATTAGCCATCATTAGTATTATATCTAGACACTCTGGAAACCTACAGACTTCTTCCTTATTGTTAAAAATTACAAAGGCTATTCCTAAAATACCCTGATTTATTATGTACAACTGATTAATCTCGTGAATTAACTTTATGATAATTTATAAAAACCTGTTGCTCGAAATTAATCCAGAGTTTGTTGACAGGTTTTCAATAGTTTTAATATCGTAATGGGGGTGCAATAATTTAATGGTATAAAACGTATATCGGACAAAAAAAATTAAGAAGTACTTTTTCTTCTTTCATTCTCTGTATCTATCTATCTCTCAAATCATATATCTATCCTTCTATCTCTATATATCTGGATATATATATATATCTATCAATCTATCCGTCTACATGTATATATGTATATATATGTGTGTATATATATATATATATATATATATATATATATATATGTATATATATTTGCATATATATATATATATATATATATATCTATATATATATATATATATATATCACTAAATCAACCAAACACCTCGTTACAAGACTGGCAAGAGTATTTTACTTGGAAGTTTGCAACACCATGACATCAGTCAGATACCCTGATCTCCTTCGGATTTTGAGCAGTATAGAAAATATTTTAGCAAAGACTTATTTGCATGATTACATACACAGAGAAATACACACACACACACACACACACACACACGCGCGCGTGCGTGTGTGTATGTGTGTGTGTGTGTGTGTGTGTGTGTGTGTGTGTGTGTGTGTGTGTGTGTGTGTGTGTGTGTGTGTGTGTGTGCCATCATACACACACACGCACGCGCACTTATGCTTGTAACAAAGGCTAAATTATGCCTAAAGATTAATGGAATGAATATTGGCTCCAGCGTCAATCCTATAAAAGAATGAGGTCATATTAAAGATTTATTATTATCATAAAAGCATATTAGAGTAATAAATAGCTACATAATTTTTTGACATTCACTCATAAAGTGTAGTTGATATACTTTTCGTAAATATTACCGTCCCCTCGGTTACTCCACAACATACAGACGGAGGAGACATGGAGTCAAGAGGAAAAGGGTATATAATTATATGTGTGTTTTTACGTTCTTGCGTATATGCAAAGCAAAGAAAGCGAGAAAGGGAGACAGAGATACAGGACATACAGATAGACAGAAACAGGCAGAGATATAAATTGAACTACAATACAGACAGGAAGATAAAAATATAAGGAAAATGGGGGGGGGGGGGGGTGAGTACAAAGGAAGAAAGGAGAAACAGACAGCCTGCATTTTATTCTGAATCGAATTATGCCCAGACTAATAATAGACATTTTTGATGGGCAGATTAATGAGATCAATTTTACTTTACTGCCCGATTTGCAGTTTTCAAGTTTGGTAATTAGTGATTCAGGCAACAATCTTAAAAACTTAAATGAAGCTTGTTTAAAATCTCTCTTCATTTATTCCACACCCCATCCACCCCCTTCTTTTTGTGACTTGTTTCTCCCTAGAAAGATGTGCAAAATTGGTTATCACATATCTGCAAGTTCATCGCCATGTGCTTATAATATACACACAGATAGCAACATATATAAGATACACAGTAAAACCATGTACTATTACACACACACATACACGTACGCACGTACACGCTAACACACACACACACACACACACACACACACACACACACACACACAGACAT
>NC_061830.1:16016457-16021457 GCF_019202785.1 Penaeus chinensis
TCTAAACTTTAGTTCACATTCAGTCGACCATACACCCGCACCTACACACTCATCTGTCTTGGAGCCGTCGGTATATATATGAAAAAAGGATAGATGTTTAATAAGGATCTCTCTGAACCTCTGGCGTACCTCACCCTCCGGCGCCATGGCTTTGGCTGATGGAAGCCAGGCTTCCATAATAGAAAAATTGGGGGTTTCCCATGGCGCTATATTTGACTGAACCAGGGTATCGATGGTAGAGAGATCTATACCGACTTTCTCGACGAGGTCGTGGAGTCTCGTGGCAAAGGGCCTAGTGCCTCCATTGCCATTAGGGTGGCTCGGGTCTCGAGCCACCTTTGCGGCATAGGTCAGTGCTAACTGGCCGCGTCTGAGTCGGAGGGGAGGTACTCCTGACTCCACCTCAAGACGCTCGATCCGAGTACATTTTAGGGCTCCAAGACACACACGCAAACATGCATTCTGCACAGCATCCAATCCTTTCAAACTTGTTTTCGATGCCGAACCATACACGATTGACCCATAGTCTACTTTAGACCTAATCAGGGCTTTATATACCATTAGCAAAGACTGTCTATCAGCTCCCCATTTGTTACCAGAAATGCACTTTAATAAATTTAGTGCTCTTTGACATTTATTCTTTAACTGACCAATGTGGTCTTTCCAATTGAGTCTACTATCAAAAAGTAGCCCAAGAAATCTTGCAGAATTTTGAATAGGTATTGGGTGGTTGTCTAGAGTTAGCCTGATGTTCGGCTTCCTCCTATGTGAAAAAATTACCCCAATACTCTTTCTAATGGAAAACTTAAAACCCCACTGGAGGCCCCAGTTATGAATCATATCCAGTGCCAATTGGATGCGATTTGCTGAGAATTCTGCATTATTGCTGGAATGCCATAATGCACAATCATCAGCGTACAGTGAGTATTTAAGATTCCGAGGAGGAGCTGGTAAGATGTCATTTATCATACATTGAAATAGAGTTGGTGACAAGACACTTCCTTGTGGGACCCCGTTTGCCTGGACAAAAATGTCCGAAAAAGTGACATTGTCAGAAAACAATTTGACAGAAAACGTTCTGTCAGAAATGAAATTTTGTATAAAACAAGGCAAGTTTCCACGTAATCCGAAAGCATAAAGTTTTCTGAGTAGGCCATATCGCCATGTCATGTCGTAGGCTTTTTCTATATCTAAAAATACTGATATCAAAAATTCTTTTTTGGCAATTGCCTCTTGAATATGACTGTCCAGCTTTACTAGTTGATCGAGAGTTTGTCGTCCCTTTCGGAAGCCGCACTGCTCGTCAACTAGCAAATTACTGGAATTTAGAAAATGCAATAGCCTACTGTTAACAATTCGTTCCATGACCTTGCATAAGCAACTTGTCAACGCAATTGGGCGGTAGGAGATGGCAAATCTGGGATTACCCCCTCCTTTCAATATGGGAATGATGTGGGCGAAGTGCCATGAGTTTGGAAAAGTGTGGCTTTTCCAAATTTCATTGTACACTTCTAGCAACTTAATCATGTCATCATGATTAAGATGCTTTATCATCTCATATCGAATCTCATCGGGGCCTGGGGATGTTCCTCTACAGGCTTCTAGGGCTCGGACAAGCTCATCTATTGTTAGATCTTTATTGTAATCAAGTTCATCTCCTGTGGCAAAGTGAATTGGTTGCAGCTCAGCCGCTTCCTTGATGGGCAGGAATGCGTGATGGTAGTTTGCTGAGCTGCTTGTATGAGAGAACTGCCTGGCGAGTGCATTAGCAATGTCTCTAGGTGAATCGATGTTATTTCCCTCTTCAATGATGTTATTGATTTTGAAAGATGTTTTTTTCTTATTGATTTTATTGATTGTGGACCAAACCTCTGATATTTTTGTATTGCTATTTATTGTAGAGACAAAGCTCCGCCAGGAGTCTCTTTTTGCTTGTCTTATTACTCTACGAGCCCTAGCTCTTGCTTGTTTGTAGTTGCAAAAGTTCTCATTTGTGATGTTGTTTTGGAAAAGCCTGTAGGCCTTATAGCGTCGGCACAGCGCCCTGCGGCAATCTGGTGTCCACCATGGAACTCTATGCTTAACGCTATCTGTCGAAGTTTTAGGAATGGATAGCAAAGCTGCTTCTATAATCGAATTCTGAATATTGTTTACTTTATCATCAATGGTTTCTCCAACAAGTTCGAGCTTGACGCTCCTTGTGAAGGCGATCCAGTCTGCTTTTTTTACGTTAAATTTAGGCGCTGAAGGCGTTCTCACTGTGTCGCATGAATATTTAATCAAAATAGGGAAATGATCGCTTCCCAACGAGTCGTCAATGGTGTACCACAGGCACTTGGCTGCTATTGATGATGAGACCAGTGATATGTCTATAAAGCTCAAATTCCCGGTATTATCGTCCACCCGCGTGGGACTACCATCATTCAGAAGGACTAAATCAGACTCGTTAATCATCTTAACTACTTGCTCACCTCTACCATCCACCCGTAGCGAACCCCATAACGTATGATGAGCATTAAAATCACCTAAAATTACTTTATTTTGTGGCAGACGTTCCTGAAGAGCAAAAAGCTCATCATAGATTATCACTTTATCAGGCGGACAGTAAACTGAACATATAGCCAGATACGTGCCATTAATTTTTACTTTGCATGCGACAAACTCCAAAGTAGAATCAATAGTCACTTCTGTAAAAGGGAGGCTTTGGTGGATGTACATGGCGACTCCGCCTCCACCCCTACCCTCACGATCCTTCCGACATAAATGGTAGTTCCTGAGCGATACGACCTCGTCAGAGACGAGGTTTGTCAAATGAGTTTCTTGGAGAACTATAATATCGGGAGCATAGGACGAGGCTAATAATTTAAGGTCGTTTACTTTAGATCTAATACTTCGACAGTTCCATTGTATAATGGTTGACGCGATGATTACGTTTTATGGGGTTTGGAAGTGCCTTGTCCACCAGTTTTTATTTTCTTTTTATGGGAGGGAGGCGCCTCCTCTCCCTCGCTTCCCGGGGACCTCTCACGTGATGGTTTGGAGACAGAAGCCTCCATGTCCTGCACCTCCTGGCGAGGGAGACGACTGACAGACTGCGACCTGCTTCTCTCTCGAGAAACCGATCGCGAGCCAGACGAAGTCCTCACAGGAGTAGCCCGGACGGGAAGGTGCGCTCCGGACTGTGATTCGGTATCTTCCTCCTTATGATGTTTTGGCTGGGTTGATGCAGCCATTTGGTCGACCAATTTTGTCAGTTGATATACTTTAATGTTTAGTTCTTTAACGGTTTGATTAAGTTCAGCAATTTCCTTATCCTTGGCTGCAAGCTGCTGACTGACATCACTTGCACTAGGGGTGTTGTTAGTTACTGCTGCAGCATAGGAAGTATCGGGTTTGTGTGTCAAACTTTCCACTTTCCTCTTAGCTTCAGTATAACTAACTTCATGCTTTCTCATATATGCTAATGTTTCAGTCTCCTTCTTCAGGATGCTGCACTCGGCAGATCCTGAATGATGGGGACCTTCACAGTTAGCACATTTGGGAATTTTGCTAGTACATGTGATGGTGTCATGGGCCTCAGCACATTTACGGCAAGTGAATTTAGAAGAATCTTTGTCAATACATCTCAATGAGGTGTGTCCGAATTTTTGGCATCTATTACAATGCATTGGCTTTTGGACATAAGGTCTTACTTGAACACGTTCATAACCGACATTGACATATTCTGGGATTTTGTTCATAGCAAAGGTCAAAAAGCACAGTCCAGTTTTCGTTCGTACATTCCCGTCCTTCTTGGTCATACAATGAACGTCCACTACGTCTTGGTCCTTCATGCTCTCAAGAATTTCACTTTCTTCCATCGTCCTCAAATCCCTGTGAAAGATTACTCCCTTACAGGTATTTGGGCCAATAGGAATAGTTACTTTAACTCGAAGATCATGAATTTGCGTCAGCTTAAGTAAATCCTTAATCTGGGAGTTGTATTGTACTTTTACAAGGAGGCTTCCATCTCGCAATTTTTTGACAAAATCAAAATCGCCGTCCACTTGACCATCAAGGACCTTTGTGATGATAAAGGGGTTTACGTTCATAAGCGACTGATTTTCGTTCACGCATTTTACATTCACGAACCTTGCATTCTGGGTGGGGATTGTGAAAAGTGGTCGTCTCGTCTTGTCATTAGTGAGGGTACCATTGTTCGTCATCAGATTAGTCGTAGAAGGGTCTTTAGTCGCCCCTCCTCCTTTAGGAGGAGAAGGGGTAGCCGGGGAGTCATTCATTCTGGGTATCGGACCAGGTCCGACCCCTTTACTCAAAGTCGTAGTCCTGAAGGGACAAAAACCTCTTAACTGTTGTTATCAACCTAACTGCAATAGCTAAGAGAGTAGATCAGTATTTCGTCCTCTACCCCCTCAGTGGAAGCCTGGTTGCGTTCTCCAGTACCACAGAGGGATCGAGTTATGTGTGGGACACTTCCTTACCGCCGAACTTGCCTAGGCGAAGGACGGTAATTCAATGCCCACCCCCCAAGCGAATACGGGAGTTCCGAGGAACTCCGGTAGGCTCAGGAAAGTCACATTATAAAGGAAAAGATTTCAGGACCAAAGAAAAAGTGCGCCCAAATGACGCCCCAGACTACTGGGCCTCCCTACCCAGGGGTCAAAGCCACAAGGGCTACCCTGGTGTAGAAGAGAGCTGCGGGTCTGGGGTGGGGTGCTGACTACTACTACTGTAGCCTCGTGTCACCTGCAAAGCAAGAGCACTGAAGGTGCGGGCAAAGCACAACAAATGTTCTGCAATTACAGGATTTTACTTTACAGCTATTTACGTTAAGAGAACTCAGGAACAACAATGTCAAGCGAGACAAGAGGCCCCGGGCTCCAGGGTAGCTCAAGTGGCACAAGACTTTGTACTTGTTGTTACTGCGTTATAAACAAGGTGTTGCCTCATCAAGAGTTCGAACACGAGTGGGACTCTCTTCTTCTTCTTTTGTGAATGCT
>NC_061830.1:16033957-16038957 GCF_019202785.1 Penaeus chinensis
AAAGCTGAAAAGGCAATTATCGGGCCATATGTTGTCATAATATGCATTCACAGATGTTAAATATTTGCGTTGTTCCAAGTACACATAACTAAGAAATATGATATAAATCAAGATCTTAGACATATATGAGAATTTGTTTGGCAATAAGTCTACTCTGAAAGCAGTCACTATATACGGTTTCAAAATATCACCTTAATTACCCTATGTTCAGTTATTCTTATAGATTATACATTTCATAATAAATCTTTGTGTTGGTAACTGTTTATTATGAATCCTGTTGTTAACGGAAATTGCCAATGCGAAACTGGGAAGGAAACTGTATAGTGAACAGTTTAATGGATATTATTAATACAAATTATAATAAATAGTGTAAATGATGAACAGGAATGAAAAGGATGTTTGAATGATTAATAGTACATTTAACTAGGCATAATTTGTGTTGCGTATAGCAACACAAATTGTGGAGGCTCTTGGAGCAGCAGGAGGCCCTAAAGGTACGGAGCTATGGCCCACCGGCGTGTGGATACGCCCTGGCTTCGTACTAACTCCTGTCCCCCGCGCCCCCTGGGGTTAATGGGCGGCTGTGGGGAGGCAGGCCTTGCCAGTCGGCCCCCCCGAGATAACCACTGGCAACGTCTAATATAGAAGTTGACGCTGGGGGGAGGGCTAAAGTCCCTCCTACCCAGCAAGTACGGCGGGCTGTGGGTCCCTCTGGGTTGGCAACCGCTGGGACTCGGGTGGGGAGGGGGGGTTACCCCAAGTCCCAGCTGGGTCCCAGCGGCCGCCAGCCTGGCGTGATGCTTGTGGGGGAAAGCCCTAGGGAGCCCTGCAGGTGGATTATGGGGCCTGCAGCCAGCCAACCTCCTCTATATGGGGCGGCGTCGGTAGGGGTGGCAGAGGTGGCGCCCACCCGGAGTGACTGCCCGAGGTTAGACCTCAGGCGGACTGTCAGGGTGGGGGCTTGGAACATCCGTTCCCTGCGACAGGACGATCGGTTACCACTACTATCGAGGGAATTGAAACAGCTGAGAGTTGAGGTGGCTGCTCTCTCGGAGGTGAGAAGACCTGGCAGTGGCACGATTAGTGAGGGTGGCTACACCTACTACTGGTCGGGCCGCAGCGATGGCCACCATCTCCAGGGAGTAGCCATAGCCATCTCCAGCAGACTTCAACCCTTGGTAGTTGAGGTCACTCCAGTCGATGAGCGTATCATGGTATTGAGACTGAAGCTTTCATTTGGCTTCATGTCTCTTGTTGCTGTATACGCTCCTACGGATGTATATAAACTTGAGGTGAAAGAGATGTTTTACGCCAAACTTGCATCTGTGGCAGACAGATGTCCTCGGCAAGATATTCGTATTGTGCTGGGCGACTTCAATGCGGTATCCGGCTGTGATCGAGCTGGCTACAAGATGTCTGTCGGTCCTCATGGCTCAGGAGCTGATGCTGGCAGTGAGAATAGCCTCCTTTTCCGTGACTTTGCTAGGTCCCAGAAATTGAGGATTTCTGGCTCCTGGTATCAGCGTTCTGTCCCGCATCGCTGGACTTGGTACAGCGATACAGGAAGAGTGGCCAAGGAGATCGACCACATCCTCGTTAGCACTCGATGGAGGATCCTCCAGAACTGCAGGGTATATCGAAGCGCTGAGTTCTGTGGAACTGACCATAGAATAGTGGTGGCTACTCTCCGGGTCCACTTTAGAACCCCCCGTCGCCCAAATGAACACCCTAGGGTGTTTAATTTGGACAGATTGAGGGAGGACGAGTGTACCCGGGGGTTTGCCGAGGCTATCTCTGGTCGTCTCACAGCACTCGAGGGCCAGACAGACCCTGTTCTTATGTGGGATACCTTCAAGCGTGAAACGCTTGATGCAGCTCAGGAATCCATTGGTGAACGCCCAAGAACAAGACAGAATTCCATCTCGCAGGAGACGCTGGAAGCCACAGATGCTTGTCGTGCGGCTCGACTGTCAGGGGATCGCACTTTGCACCGCTCTCTGGTGCGCAGGACTAGGTCACTGTTGAGAAGGGATAAGGAACAGTTTATCAGTAGTCTTGCAGAGGAGGTCGAAAGCCATTTCCTTGTAAATGACCTTCGTCCTGCCTACCAAGCTCTGAGAAAGCTGAACTCCAAGCCCCCCTCACAGACGGCTGCAGTCTGCTCAGCAAGTGGCCAGATAATCTCGGATCCTGATGAGGTGCGTGTGCGTTGGGCTGAGTATTTTGAGCAGTTGTATAAGGTTGATCCACCAACAGTTAACATGGATGCGGGTAATGTTGAGACTCCTCTGCCAGATCCACCCATCAGCGAGGATCCACCCTCCCTGACCGAAATCAGGGGGGCGATCTCCAAGCTGAAGAGTGGTAAAGCAGCAGGTGTCTGTGGCATCCCAGCCGAATTGTTAAAGGCTGGTGGAGAACCTATGGCAAGGGGCTTGCATGCAGTCCTGTCTGCCATCTGGCAGACTGGTACCTTTCCCCCTGACCTGCTGAGGGGTGTGGTCATCCCTCTCTGGAAGGGGAAAGGGGATCGGTGGGACTGCAGCAATCACCGAGGCATTACACTACTCAGTGTACCAGGCAAGGTACTCGCACACATCTTACTGAGACGTATCAGGGACCACCTGTTGAGGCACCAAAGACCGGAGCAATCTGGTTTCACTCCTGGTAAGTCCACAATAGACCGCATCCTGGCGCTTCTAATCATTATAGAGCGCCGTCGTGAGTTCGGACGTGGGCTGCTCGCAGCCTACATCGATCTCAAGAAGGCGTTTGACACGGTACATCGCGAATCTCTCTGGGAGATCCTGAGACTAAGAGGAATTCCAATAAGGATTATTGGACTAATAGCAAACCTGTATACAGTCACTGAGAGTGCTGTAAAGTGTGGTGGGGGCCTGTCGAGCTTCTTCCCTGTTAGTTCAGGGGTGAGGCAAGGATGTGTTCTTGCACCAACACTTTTCAACACTTGCATGGATTGGATACTGGGTAGAGCTACTGTCCAAAGTCACTGTGGAGCAACTCTGGGCAATATCAAGGTTACAGACCTTGACTTTGCCGATGATGTTGCCGCACTCTCTGAATCTCTGGAAACCCTTGTTGCGGCTCTTGATGCATTTAGCAATGAAGCGAAGCCCCTGGGGCTAGAGGTCTCCTGGACCAAGACCAAGATCCAGGATTTTGGGGGCCTGCTAGGGGACCCTGTACAGTCGATACGTGCTTGCGGGGAAAACATCGAAGTCACAAAGAGCTTAATATACCTCGGTAGTGCATTTCACGACTCTGGGCTGTCAGACCAAGAAGTCAGTAGACGGATTGGCCTGGCAGCAGGGGTCATGAAATCTCTCGACAAGAGTATTTGGAGATGTCGGTACCTGTGCAGAAGGACCAAGTTACGTGTTTTCAAGGCCCTGATACTGCCAGTTTTACTCTATGGTAGTGAAACTTGGACACTATCTTGTGCTCTGGAATCTCGTCTTGATGCCTTTTGTAACAGATCCTTGCGCCGGATCATGGGGTACAGTTGGCGGGACCATGTGTCCAACCAAC
Organism: Penaeus chinensis; assembly: GCF_019202785.1. Classification (NCBI taxonomy): domain Eukaryota; kingdom Metazoa; phylum Arthropoda; class Malacostraca; order Decapoda; family Penaeidae; genus Penaeus; species Penaeus chinensis. The sequence goes on from NC_061830.1 coordinate 16,037,507, forward strand.
GGCTGCACCGTGAGACCGGTACAGGACCTGTTACTTGCACAATCCGTGATCGCCAACTCAGGCTATATGGCCACTTGGCTCGACTCCCACAGGATGATCCTGCCCATCAGGTTGTCTCTGTCCGAGACAACCCTGGGTGGAGGAGGCCTGTGGGACGACCGAGAAGGTCGTGGCTTGGGCAAATCGATCAAACCTTTCGTGCTGAACTAGAGATGGGCCAGGCCCCTGCCTGGCGGCTCGCCATGAGGGATCCTCGTAGGTGGAAGCGGAGGGTGGATGCGGCTATGCGCCCCTGCCGGCGTTAGCTCCATAATGATGATGATGATGATAGCAAAACGTATGATTGGATATCTACCTACATATCTGCATACATATAATATATATATATATATATATATATATATATATATGTACATTAATATATACATATATATGTATGTATATATATTATATACATGTTTTTATGTAATGGAGGGAGGTATAGCTCAGTGGTAGAGTGCTGGCTTTGCATTCGCAAGGTCCTGGGTTCCCGCCCGGCCGCCGCCTCACTCAGTCGACTCACCTGTGAATGAGTACTGATATGCTGACGTCAGTATGTCGGGGTCTGAGTCGGGGCGGAAAGGAACTGGCCATCCTACCGCATCATCCCGCGGCTTAGTAAGCATGTTTCTCTGCGAACATGTTCCCTACGTCCACATGGACCTTTTTTTTATATATCTATATAATATACGTATGTATTAAATTTATGTATATATATATGCTATAATGTATAAACATGTATATATATGAAAGGAGAAAACACACTACCGTGTTGATACTATGGTATAAAAACCCACACTGTAAAACTAGATTTAATTGAAAAAGAGGCTACAGTTTCGGAATCCACCTGGATTCCATCTTCAGGTCTGAGGATGGAATCCAGGTGGATTCCGAAACTGTAGTCTCTTTTTCAATTAAATCTAGTTTTACAGTGTGGATTTTTATACCATGTATATATATACACATATATATGTATATATTCATACATATATACACACACATGTGTGTATATATACATGTATATATACATATGTATCTATATGTTCATAAATATGTATGTATTTATGTGTGTATATATATATATATATATATATATATATATATATATATATATATATATATATATATGCATGTAAGCAAAATGTGTATATACATGTTTTTTTACGGCTGGTGTGTCACCAAGAGAATGCAGGGGAAGAGCAAGTCCGCTGAACTCTAATTCTCCTAATGCGGAAGCCAAAATCAAAGACGAGAAGTCACATCTGAATGGTATGGCCTGTTATAAATGTTATAAAGTACTACTAGTGATTGTCAAGTTTCTTCTTGTTCATTCACTGACGTCACTCATTTTTTATTCCTTATTACAATGCTCGTTAATGTCGCCAACTTATTATCATTAAATGTTGATTCAT
>NC_061830.1:16043957-16046457 GCF_019202785.1 Penaeus chinensis
GAAACTCGATGAAGGTCTCTACCAAGTCGGAGGTTCAATATATTCAGGCTGAGGGGAGTTCAAGCCCTTAACAAGTAGTTGCTCTTTGTGCTGATACTTTATCTACACCCTGTCTGTATGTGAAAGCCAGGAGTTATTTGCAAAGAGCTCTTAATCTTGTTCAGGGTGTTAGAGTATTTTCTTTATTATTGTATTGTGCCTTTGTTCCGGGATGCCTGGGTGACATTTGAAAGGAACTGTGCTGACATTAGATCAATTTGAGAGTCCAGGTCTGGTCAATCCCCCCCCCCCCCCATTCTAACGGGAGCCGCCTTGACGCAGTGGGGGGGGGGGGGGGACCAGAGGGCTATCCATGTTGGAGGAGTCACCAGTGAGGGATGAGATAAAATGGCTTCCTGATGCATCAATACCTATGATTAGGGATGGTGCACCCACCCCTGGTTCATTCTATCTTGGACCAGGGAAAACTCTCCCATGTGTGTTTGCCATGTGTGGCATCCCATATTAACAGGAGACAGGAGTCCTGGAGATTGAATGATGCTGCATGCTGCATCCTACAGCTAGCAACACATCTCTTTGGTCCTCTATTCTGGTTAGAAGGGTGGCTTGAACAAGGCCCGGTCAAGTCAATTGGCTGGTCAAATATGGCTAGGGTCAAGCAGGTACTGTCCAGTTGGTAGCACATAAGTCCCGCGACTGTCATCAGCACTCTAATAGTGACTGCGTATATTTCCTCACTACCCCTGTGGCTGTTGGAAGATTTTGAGTCCCAACTATAGTTTCCCCTCGTTGGACTCCATGGTGGGTGGGTGGGTGGGGTGGGGGGTAAGGAAATAAAGAATTCTAATTTGTATGATTTCTACAAATTTACAAAGAACTATTTTTCTCCCTGACGACCTACACAATCTCCTGACCAATCCCTTCAGAACGTCACATATTACTCTGGGACCTTACCAGATTCCAAAGGGCAAGAATATTTTTGAAGGACATTGGAAGATAGTTGAGGTATGTTAACGTGATCCTTGCATCACCCCACAGCGAGATAGTAGCGTGATAGTTGAGATTTCAATAACAGACGAATGTGACTGTCTATGTGCAATATTTGACATTCCTGGGGCTCAAGTCCCATGTTCTCCTCACAAAATACTCGATCAGGGTAAGGGAATTGCCTTTTCCCGTGACCTGAGGAGGTATTCTGAGGAGAAACTGTTAGAAGAACTAAAGAATTTTAATGTAGTGGCAGTAAAACGTTTTATGAAAGTTGATGATTTGGATCAAACGACACCAGCTCTCCTAACTTTTGAAATGCTAGTCCTTCCTGAATTAGTCAAGTTGGCATGGTACCACCTCAAGGTAAAGCTATATGTGCCCAACCCTATGCGGTGCTTCCACTGCCAGGGTTATGGGGTATGGAGCCAACTCTTGCTGTTTTGGGGAAAATGTACAACCAAGAGTGTATGTGAAGTATACAACAGGCCATCAAGGAGATAACAAATGTCCAGATCCAATGTGCTGTTATTACTGCATATTGATCATGAAGATTCTTCTAAGTTTGAAAAAGAAGTATTGGTAATAAGGAACAAGGAGGCAAAGTGATGTGCCCATGTACAGGTAAGTCCTTTGCCTCAGTTCTAGCCCGTCCTCCTTCCCGCCATCCCTCACCCTCCAATTCTTTTTACACCACACACTCTGAAACTAACTTTAAACCCCAGTCAGTAGATGGTAAGTTGTTCCACCAGAAATGGAGTAGGAGTGATGGGTCTATTGAGGAGAATCCTCCTCCCAAATTAAGGTCTTTGGAGCCATCAGTTAAGGCTCCAGAGGCCTCAACGGTGACAGCTCCTGCTGCCACTACACCCACAGGGACCTCTGCTCTCCTTCCAGGCGATCCACCAGCAGACGACACTGTAGGTGAAGGTGGTGAGAATAGGCTTCAAACAACCTTTCACTGTTGCATCCATCTACTTTCCTCCACATATTCTCAACATAGATGATTTGGAAGATCTACTTGGGCAGTTGCCTCATCTATTTCTATTCTTGGGAGATTTCAATGGTTGGCATTACCTCTGGGGAGACACTTTGTGCAACCCTCGAGGAAGGGGCCTTGGAGTCTTTGTTCTCAAGAGTAGATGCAGATGTATTATTGACCAGTGACACACCCACACATTTCCAAATTCAAACTGGGACATTCTCTAACTTTGATGTTGGTTTAAGAGAAGCATTTCCTACCTTCATATAAAGCTTCCATTCTGACAGGAAGTTTAGAGTGAGGATGAGAAACAGTTTCTCTAACCTGTAAGATCAGTTGGAAGGAATCCTACAAGGGAGTGTCCTTGAGTGTGACCCTGTTTGCCATTGTTATAAATTACATCATAAAGGTTGTTCCAAGTGCTGTCTCTTGTAATCTCTATGTGGATGACTTTACACTGTACTGATCAGGAGGTAGCTTACAGGATTTGCAAGGACACATGCAGACTGCAATAAATCAGTTAGTGCAGTG